>NC_090749.1:103248173-103414217 GCF_036898095.1 Palaemon carinicauda
GTGTGTCCGGCGCTGAGATTCCTATCCTCAGCCCCGCTCTTTCTTCTTCTTCTGATCGCTCTTCCTTTCTTGGATTTTCTGGGGACCGTGATTCGTCTCAACGTTCATACCCGGTTCCCCCTAAGGATAAGTCTACTTCAAGGACCTTACCCAAAGCTCGCAAGCCTCACAAGACTTCTCATGGCTCTAAACCTGGTACAAACCCGTCTTCAAAGACCTCTGGTTCCTCCTCTAAGTCTCACGACCCGGGAGTTCCTTCCGCCCCTCCTGCTGCTAGCCCGGGCCTTTCCGAATCAGCTATGCTTCGCATCGTGTCGGAGATGCAGGAAAAGTTGGTTTCGGAGATGCAGTCGAGGATGGACACGATGTTCTCTAACTTCGGTCAGAGAATTGGGGCTTTAGAGCAAGGAGCTCCGGAGAGAGTCCAAAGCTCTCTCATACCGGATGCCTCTAAGCTCCCGCCGTTTGCCAAGAACAACCCCTGGCGGATGGCTCTTCATTCCCCGTTCTCAGACGGAATGTTGACTCTGGAGGGCCTTGGCACTCGCCCTCTAGAGGACTTTGAATTCTTTCCTCCGGGTCTGGCATTTCCATTTCATGGTTATGCCAGACTTACCGAGGAAGCTTTAGTCCGATTAGACAAGGTCCCCAAAGAGACGGTCATCTTCCCGAAGGAGCAAGCCCAATCTGTTTGGGCCAGATTTTTGAATGACATCGGCTGCACTAACACCATGCTGACGCCTCATAAAAGCTCCTTTACGATGTTCTTAATGGACAAGAACACCTTGACTCCATGCGTCAATAAGGTGGCAGAGCTTGCCTTTCAATATGCTCTGGAGGAGAAGCCCTTGCCTCCCATCCGAGAGGTGGATCCAATCTCCCTCCTTCTTCCCTCAGGTATTGAGTGTTGGGACAACGTCCATACCACCTTTACCTCCGGCAAGCTTGCAGCAGACTGTGCCTCAGTCTTGTTTAGTGAGAAGCTTCCCCGTCTCCCGGAATCTCTCATTAAACAGGAATATGATTCCCGCCTACGTGTTGGCCGTACTCTAAACCTGGCCACATCCACGGAGTCGATAGCCTTGACTTACGATACGGAGAGTATTTTTAAGTCTCTCAACAAGGCTACGCTACAGTCGTTATATTATGACTTATATGACTTTGCTACTGCTAAACGCAGATGTCGCAAGCATGTTCTAGCTGAGGCGACGATTAGGCATGAACCTAATAAACTCATCCGGTCCTCCTGTTGGGGTTCAAATCTCTTCCCCGAGGATCTCGTAGAGGAAGTCTTGGCGGAGGCCACTAGGGTTAATCAGAGCCTTAAAGCCCGTTGGGGTTTGACCCCTAAACGCAAGTATGACCCCGCAAATTATCAAGCCCGGGGTAGGAAGAAGCTTAGACCATATACCTCCACCCAGTTCAGGCAACAACAGAGTGCTTCATCCAACTTCCGGCTGCCTCTTCCTCCATCTTCTGTTGCCCCTGCACAGCCTTCCACCTCTCGGGCTCCTTCGGATGACTATGTCACCGTTCTGCTACCTAAGAGCCAGCTTTCTGGTGCCTCCGCCACTTCCCCTGCCTTTAACCAGTCCTACGAGGCTCATAGCTCTTCCCAGAGTTATGGTAGAGGTAGAGGCTACCACCGTGGCTCTAACCAGAACAAAGGCAGGGGAAGAGCCTTTCGCAGAGGAAAGAACTTCCGAGGCGGACGTGGAGGCAACTCCTCAAACCAATACTGAGGTGCAGCAGGTAGGGGGGAGGCTCTATGCCTTCCGCAACAAATGGAGGTTCAGTCCCTGGGCGTTCAGTATCATCTCCAAGGGACTAGGGTGGAGTTGGATTCAAGGACCTCCTCCTCCGAACAAATTTCGTCAACATTCCACTCCGGACCTGGTCGAATTTGTCCAGGAACTTTTACAAAAGAATGCCATACAAGAAACGAAACATCTGAAGTTTCAAGGTCGGCTGTTCAGTGTTCCGAAGAAGGATTCAGACAAGAGAAGAGTGATTCTAGATCTATCCCTTCTCAACTTGTCCATTCAATGCGACAAGTTTCGAATGCTTACCGTCTCGCAGGTGCGGACCTTACTTCCCCGTGGGGCCGTCACCACCTCTATCGATCTTACAGACGCCTACTATCACGTCCCGATAGCGAGACACTTCCGTCCGTACCTAGGCTTTCGCTTAGGGGACAAAAGTTACTCCTTCAAGGTGATGCCTTTCGGGCTCAACATTGCCCCAAGGATCTTCACAAAGCTAGCAGAAGTCGCTGTTCAGGAACTCAGGAATCAAGGGATTCAAGTAGTAGCCTATCTGGACGACTGGCTCATTTGGTCAGACACCTCCCAAAATTGCCTAAAAGCCACTCACAAAGTCATCCATTATCTTCAATCTCTAGGCTTCCAGATCAACTTCAAGAAGTCCCGTCTTCTTCCAAAATCGAAGTTCCAATGGCTCGGCCTGCAATGGGATCTTATATCTCATACTCTGTGTCTTCCCAGACCCAAGAGGTTAGAGATTGCAAGAAACACCAAACGCTTTCTCAAAGACAAAGTAAGTTCCAGACGGCTTCAAGAGAAGATTCTGGGTTCCCTTCAGTTTGCCTCAGTGACGGATCTTCTTCTGAAGGCAAAATTGAAAGATATCAATCGTGTCTGGCGTTCGAGGGCGAACCGGAAGCTCCGGGACAGGAAAGTCCGCCTTCCTCCCATTCTACGGGAAAGACTTCTTCCTTGGACAAGAGCAAACAGTCTGTCAAAGTCAGTTCCCCTTCGATTTCCGCCCCCGGAATTAATCATTCACACAGACGCATCCCTATCAGGTTGGGGCGGCTATTCTCAGCTCAAGAAAGTTCAAGGTCTTTGGACTCCCTTGTTCCGCCATTTTCACATCAATGTGCTAGAGGCCATGGCAGTTCTTCTAACCCTGAAACGTCTCGCTCTTCCCAAGAAACAACACCTTCGTCTGGTCCTCGACAGCGAAGTGGTGGTCCGCTGCCTCAACAGAGGCGGGTCAAAGTCAGGGCCTCTGAACCATGTTCTAATAGCCATATTCTCCCTAGCAGCCTCGAACCGTTGGCATCTTTCAGCTGTCCACCTGGCGGGAGTCCGGAATGTAGTGGCAGACGCCCTGTCCCGGACCTCCCCTCTAGAATCGGAATGGTCACTCGATCTAAAGTCATTTCGGTGGATTCTCTCTCAGGTTCCCGGTCTCCAAGTGGACCTCTTCGCCACGGAATCCAACCACAAATTGAGAGTATATGTGGCTCCCAATCTAGACCCTCAGGCTTACGCCACAGACGCCATGTCACAGAATTGGGACAACTGGGAAAAGATTTATCTCTTTCCCCCGGTGAATCTTTTGCTGAAAGTTCTAGACAAACTGAGATCCTTCAAGGGACAAGTAGCCTTGGTCGCACCCAACTGGCCCAAGAGCAACTGGTATCCTCTCCTGCGGGAGTTGAGACTATACCCTCACCCGATACCCAATCCGGTTCTGTCTCAGATAGTACAAACACGCGTTGTGTACGCTTTCTCAAACATTCAGAGCGCCCTAACTTTATGGACTTTATGAAGTTTGCGGCTATGCATGGTGCCAATATTGATCCTCAAAACACCTTGTTCCTAGAATCAGATAAACGGGATTCCACCATCCGTCAGTATGACTCTGCAGTTAAAAAGTTGGCAAAATTTTTAATAGACTCAGACGTGAACTGTATGAACTTGAACCTTACAGTCACTTTCTTTAGATCTTTATTAGAATCAGGTCTGGCAGCCAATACTATCACCACTATTAAATCGGCTCTGAAAAAGATCTTCCTAGTGGGTTTTAACATAGACTTAACCGACTCTTTGTTAGCTTCAATTCCGAAAGCTTGTGCCAGACTGAAACCGGTTACTCGTCCTACCCCGGTGACCTGGTTCCTTAATGACGTACTCAAATTGGCTTCTGATACCATTAACAGTTCTTGTGATTACATGCCCCTTCTCAGGAAAACACTTTTCCTAGTGAGCTTGGCTTCCGGGGCAAGAATTTCTGAATTGGCAGCCTTGTCGAGAGACCCGGGTCATATTGACTTTCTGCCTTCAGGAGAGGTCCTTCTTTCTCCTAACAAATTCTTTTTGGCTAAGAATGAAGACCCTCAAAACAGATGGACCTCCTGGAAAATTGTTCCCCTCACGCAAGATCCGTCGCTGTGCCCTGTCACTACTCTTAGGTCTTATCTATCCCGGACCTCCTCTAACTCCTCGGGGCCTCTATTCGTTAGAGAACAAGGCGGTACCATTACTATTAAAGGGATCAGGCAACAAATTTTGTATTTTATTAAACAAGCTAACCCTGACTCTTTTCCTCTTGCACATGATATCAGGGCGGTTGCCACCTCGGTGAACTTCTTTCACCACATGAATTTTACAGACCTTTCCAGGTATACAGGGTGGAAATCACCGTCAGTGTTCAAGAAACACTACCTTAAACATTTGGAAGCCCTAAAATTCTCTACAGTAGCCGCAGGGAGCGTAGTTACTCCCGAGTAACTCACAGGTTAATGCCTTGACTCTTTATCTCTCCCTCTTACCTGCCTCATTTATACCCTATTGTATTCGTTGGTCTCGCACCTGAATACTGTTATTATATTTGTAAATTTTTATGCTCCTGAGTATCTGTATATATTATCACTCACGGCATTATTATACCTACCTTATTGGATTTATGTTCATATTTAAGATACCCTTATAATTGTTTTTTGGTACTCATCTCTGATTAAAGCATCCTGTATTTCTCTTACGCTTATGTTTTTTCCTTTATTTTGCAAGTTTGGTGACATTTTTCTCTTGTATAGATTCACTGGGCGGCACAGGTTCGAGCCCAGAAAAGGGATTTTGACGTAGGAAAAATCTATTTCTGGGCGAGGGACCTGTGCCGCCCAGTGAACCCTCCCAGCTCCTCTCCCTTGGAGTCCCCAAACTTTGGGTGCTAAGGAGTTGGGTTCTGAGCGGATGCATTGTAGTAGTACCGAGTGAGGTTGAACGGCTCTCCTCTATTGGGGTTCTCTGTCGTGGATTAATCTAAATAGTGCGGGACCTCTGGAATATACGCCCAATTTTATACCGACACCAATAGGTGAGCGAGCTAGTTAACCTAGCACTCCTTTACATTTTTTCTCTGGTATATTTAGCAGTAAATTACCTAAGAATAAGTGCTAAATGGAGCTTATTCACTGGGCGGCACAGGTCCCTCGCCCAGAAATAGATTTTTCCTACGTCAAAATCCCTTTTTTATATGTTTATAATAAAAGGAAAGTTAATCGAAGAGGCCTAATAAAGGCGGAGAGATATAAAATATATAGATCTATAACGTGTTAAGCAAAATTACTAAAAACCTAAACACACTTCCGTCTAAGGGAAGGGTCGGCCATTTAAAAGTGAAAGAGAGTCCATACTCTCTATGTCACCATAATTAAATCTATCCAAAATGAGTTCAAGTTTTGAAATGAAGATAAAACCCCTGCATAGCGAAAGCTCAAAACTGGAATAGTGTACTTCAACAAATAGTTGTGAAAACAAATCCAGTTAGTATCAGCGTATTTAGTAGGTCTTGCCAGTGGCACGACAGAGAGAAAATTGGTTCTGTGTTGACATCGAGTACTTGAGTACCTACTTGACAGATGGCGCTGTTGATGTACACCCCCACCTGTATAGCGATCGCTGGCGTATTCCGCCCGTAGGTTTTTCTGTCGGGCAGCAGAGCTGACAGCTATATGATCATCGGGTAAGTTTAATATTGAAAAATTCTATTTTTCATATACAGTGTTTTGTAGCGCTCAAATCCCTCCCCCCCCCAAAAAAATGTTATTTTCTTTAGTAAAATAAATTTTTGAATATACTTACCCGATAATCATGTAGCTGTCAACTCTGTTGCCGACAGAAATCTACGGTCGGGATACGCCAGCGATCGCTATACAGGTGGGGGTGAACACCACAGCGCCATCTGTGGTCAGGTACTCCAGTACTTCTTGTCAACACCACCTCAATTTTTTTCCTCGGTCCACTGGTTCTCTATGGGGAGGAAGGGTGGGTCAATTAAATCATGATTATCGGGTAAGTATATTCAAAAATTTATTTTACTAATGAAAATAACATTTTTCAATATTAATCTTACCCGATAATCATGTAGCTGATTCACACCCAGGGTGGTGGGTGGAGACCAGCATACATGTTAACAAAGAAGCTAAGTATCCCGTATTTTATTTTATTAGTTATTCAAAAATAACATAAAATAAATAAGTACCTGGTAAGGAAGACGACTTGAACCATTACTCTGCCTTTATTAAGTACGTCTTTCTTACTGAGCGTAGTGGTCCTCTTAGGATGCTGAACGACTCTTAGGTGCTGAAGTATAAAGGGCTGCAACCCATACTAAAGGACCTCATCACAACCTTTAACCTCGGCGCTTCTCAAGAAAGAATTGACCACCCGCCAAATCAACAAGGATGTGGAAGGCTTCTTAGCCGACCGTACAACCCATAAAAAGTATTCAAGAGAAAGGTTAAAAAGGTTATGGGATTATGGGAATGTAGTGGCTGAGCCCCCGCCTACTACTGCATTCGTTGCTACGAATGGTCCCAGGGTGTAGCAGTTCTCGTAAAGAGACTGGACATCTTTGAGATAGAATGATGCGAACACTGACTTGCTTCTCCAATAGGTTGCATCCATAACACTCTGCAGAGAACGGTTCTGTTTGAGGGCCACTGAAGTAGCCACAGCTCTCACTTCATGTGTCCTTACCTTCAGCAAAGCAAGGTCTTCTTCCTTCAGATGAGAATGTGCTTCCCTAATCAGGAGCCTGAATAGGTAAGAAACTGAGTTCTTAGACCTTGGAAGAGAAGGCTTCTTGATAGCACACCATAAGGCTTCTGATTGTCCTCGTAAAGGTTATGACCTTTTTAGATAGTACCTAAGAGCTCTAACTGGGCAAAGTACTCTCTCCAGTTCGTCCCCCACCAAGTTGGACAGGCTTGGGATCTCGAACGACTTAGGCCAAGGACGTGAAGGAAGCTCGTTTTAGCAAAAAACCGAGCTGCAAGGAACATGTAGCCGTTTCAGATGTGAAAACTATGTTCCTGCTGAAGGCGTGGATCTCACTTACTCTTTTAGCTGTTGTCAAGCACACGAGGAAAAGTTTTTTTAATGTGAGGTCCTTAAAAGAGGCTGATTGGAGAGGTTCAAATCTTGATGACATAAGGAACCTTAGGACCACGTCTAGATTCCAGCCTGGAGGTGACAACCGACGTTCCTTTGAGGTCTTAAAAGACCTAAGGAGGTCCTGTAGATCTTTGTTGGTGGAAAGATCCAAGCCTCTGTGGCGGAAAACCGCTGCCAACATACTTCTGTAACCCTTAATCGTAGGAGCTGAAAGGGATCTTACGTTCCTTAGATGTAACAGGAAGTCAGCAATCTGGGTTACAGTGGTACTGGATGAGGAAACTGCATTGGCCTTGTACCAGCTTCGGAAGACTTCCCCTTTAGACTGATAGACTCTGAGAGTGGATGTCCTCCTTGCTCTGGCAATCGCTCTGGCTGCCTCATTCGAAAAGCCCCTAGCTCTTGAGAGTCTTTCGAAAGTCTGAAGGCAGTCAGACGAAGAGCGTGGAGGTTTGGATGTACCTTCTTTACGTGAGGTAGACGTAGAAGGTCCACTCCTAGAGGAAGAGTCCTGGGAATGTCGACCAGCCATTGCAGTACCTCTATGAACCATTCTCTCGCGGGCCAGAGCGGAGCCAACCAACGTCAGCCGTGTCCCTTTGCGAGAGGCGAACTTCTGAAGTACCCTGTTGACAATCTTGAACGGCGGGAATGCATACAGGTCGAGATGGGACCAATCCAGCAGAAAAGCATCCACGTGAACTGCTGCTGGGTCTGGAATCGGAGAACAATACAACGGGAGCCTCTAGGTTATCGAGGTAGCGAACAGATCTATGGTTGGCTGACCCCACAGGGCCCAAAGTCTGCTGCAAACATTCTTGTGAAGGGTCCACTCTGTGGGGATGACCTGACCCTTCCGGCTAAGGCGATCTGCCATGACATTCATATCGCCCTGAATGAACCTCGTTACCAGCGTGAGCTTTCGATCTTTTAACCAGATGAGGAGGTCCCTTGCGATCTAGAACAACTTCCACGAATGAGTCCCTCCCTGCTTGGAGATGTAAGCCAAGGCTGTGGTGTTGTCAGAGTCCACCTCCACCACCTTGTTAAGCTGGAGGGACTTGAAGTTTATCAAGGCCAGATGAACCGCCAACAGCTCCTTGCAATAGATGTGAAGTGTCCTTAGCTCCTGATTCCATGTTCCCGAGCATTCCTGTCCGTCCAAAGTCGCACCCCAGCCCGTGTCTGATGCGTCAGAGAAGAGACGGCGGTCGGGTTTCTGAACAGCCAAAGGTAGACTTCCTTGAGAAGAAAGCTGTCCTTTCACCACGTGAGAGTAGACCTCCTCTCTTCGGAAACAGGAACTGAGATCGTCTCTAGCGTCATGTCCTTTATCCAGTGAGCCGCTAGATGATACTGAAGGGGGGGAGGTGGGGTCTCCCTAACTCGATGAACAGGGCCAGCGATGAAAGTGTCCCTGTTAGACTCATCCACTACCTGACTGAGCATCGGTTCCTTCTCAGCATGCTCTGGATGCAATCTAGGGCTTAGTATATCTTTGGGGCCGACGGAAAAGCCCGAAAAGCTCGACTCTGAAGATCCATACCCAGGTAGACAATGGTCTGGGATGGGACGAGCTGGGACTCCTCAAAATTGACCAGGAGGCCCAGTTCCTTGGTCAGATCCATAGTCCATCTGAGAATCTCCAGACAGCGACGACTTGTGGGAGCTCTTAAAAGCTAGTCGTCTGACGGAGCCGGACACAAGATCATGGTACTGCTGCACAGTCTGTGAACTGTCAACCATGGGGAAGCGAGGAAGTACAGTGACAACCCGAAGCTGTCTAGACTGTCTGGGTCGTACAGACAACTCCTTATCGGGTTGCTGAGGTTGCCGCACTGCGTCACAACAAGTCACTTCTGCTGGTTGTTGAACGTCTTCCCAGAGACACACTGACTCCGTAAACAAAAAATCCTCTAACAAGGACTAAGCTTGGACTGCATGTCTTGCAACAAAGCTCAAGGTCTATGGGAGCAGGTGTGGTAACAGACGGGGTTAGCGACTGAAGTGGAACCATTACCCTCCCTGGAAGCATGCTATGCTTAAATAAAAGTCCATAGGAGGCTAAGCAGCTAAAGGCTCCTCTCCAAATGACAGAGTCCTCAAGGGAAAATCAGAAGGAGGGAGAATAGCACTTTCTCATCTACAGGAACCATATCCGAGAAAAGCTAAGTTCTCTCAGTGAGGGTTTCACTGGTGCAAAAGCAGCAGACTAGAAGGCAACGTTATGAAACTGCTTGACAGTCTAGTGAGTTGGCAACAACCAAAGATGTGTGACTGAGAAGCATGCGGTAAGGTATGCAGAGCATGCTGTATGCAGAGCATGCTGTATGTAGAGCATGCTGTAAGGTAAGCAGAGCATGTTGCATGGCGTGCGGCTTATGCTGCATGGGATGAGGCTCATGCTGCATGGGATGAGGCTCATGCTGCATGGTATGAGACTCATGCTGCATGGGATGAGGCTCAAGCTGCAAGGGATGAGGCTTATGCCGCATGCGTTGAGGAGGATGCCGCATAGTATGAGGCTCCTGCCTCATGGGTTGAGGCGGTTGCCGCATAGCATGAGGCTCCTGCCCCATGGTTTGAGGAGGATGCCGCATAGCATGAGGCTCCTCATAGCATGAGACTCCTGCCTCATGGGTTGAGGAGGATGCCGCATAGCATGAGGCTCCTGCCTCATGGGTTGAGGAGGATGCCGCATAGCATGAGGCTGCCTCATGGGTAGAGGAGGATGTCGCATAGCATGAGGCTCCTGCCTCATGGGTTGAGGAGGATGCCGCATAGCATGAGGCTCCTGCCTCATGGTTTGAGGAGGATGCCGCATAGCATGAGGCTCCTGTGAGGTTCCTGCCTCAAGAGTTGCGTCTGCCTCAAGGGTTGAGGAGGTAGCTGCGCAGAGAGAGGCTCATGCTGTGAAGAATGCGGTTGCTGCATGCGTTGAGGCGGCTGCCTCATAGCATGAGGTTCCTCAAGAGTTGAGGCTCTTGCCTCAAGAGTTGAGGTTCTTGCCTCAAGAGTGGAGGTGGCTGCCGCAAGAGTTGAGGTTGCTGCCTCAAGGATGGTGGAGGTTGCCGCAACGCAAGAGGTTGCTGCCTCGAGGATGGAGGAGGTTGTCGCAACACATGAAGCTCCTGCCTCAAGGGTAGAGGAGGTTGCTGCAAAGCATAAGGCTCCTGCCTCAAGTGTTGAGGAGGTTGCCGCATAGCAAGAGGCTCCTGCCTCAAGGAAAGTGGAGGTTGCTGCACAGCGCTGGTATCTGGCAACTCCCAATGCGGCAGCTCACGCGTGGAGGTAGGTTGAGGAACCTCAACATCATACGTCTGGCAGGGTGGACTGCGCAGAGGTGGAGTTGAGGCGGCTGCCTCATGAGCGCTCGCAGGAGGAGGTGTGCTAACCTTCTCTGCCTGAAACTCCTGCATCAACACCGCAAGCTGAGACTGCATTGTCAGCAGCATAGACCACTAGAGTTTAAGAAAGACAACAACAAACGGAGCTACTGTCCGTGAAACTGAGGGTCTAAAACAGCTGGTGCGGCAACAGAAGGAGTTACTGTCTGTTGCGATACCACCTTGCCTCTCTGGGAGGTGTGCAGTTGTCGTACTGCAGCAAGTCCGAACTGACCCAGTGCTAATGGCACCACCTAGGAGTTGGACTTGCGCGGAAGGGACCGATTTGCACTTTAAAGCTGCAAGATTTGGTCCATGGTTTCTGCGAGAAACCTCTTCCGCAGACGAGGAATAAAAGGGCTCTCTCGTCTTTGTGTGGGTGGGGTGATCATGTCGGCTACGTGAGTTGGTAACACCCGAAACCACGGAGGGAAACGTCTGTTCGTCGATCAAGGCCTGCTGAACCCATAAGTCCTTCGACATTACTTCTCCCCTGGGCTTGGGAGCTTGTAAGAGGTCCCAGACTAGGCGAACAACTGGCACGAACAGACGAACCCTCGAACGCAACACTGTAACACTTTGCGCTTATCACTTTATCACTTTTGATTTTCTGTTTGCACTTATTTCACTGAACTCGAAACTTTAAGTGGTTTGTACCTGAAACACGCAATTCTATCCTTCATTAAAAGTTAGTAATTGCGAAAACAGTATTACAATGTAACAGAAAAACATAATGAAAGATAAATAATTCAGTGGCTGGAAAAGAGACTAAACACTAGATCAAATAAACTACGTTTAAAATCTCTCACCGCATAAAGCCTGAGAACAAGAATAAAACTCTAGAAACGTTTACCTTCTTCCCCTAAAGAGACTAGGGAGAAGAGCAAAAACGATAACAACGTTACCCGCTTGAACGAAACGTTTATCCTCCTCTCTCTCCCTCCGTCTCTATCTCTCTCTCTCTCTCTCTCTTGACTTAGCACCTGAGAGAAGAGCCCAATTATATATATCGTTAAAACATATTATTGTTAAAGGAAAAAAACTGAAAGATTTCCCAAATAAAAAGTTCCTTTATTAGAATTAAAACCATTTAAGCTAAGAAAGAATGAACAAAACGCTAGAATCGGTTTACTCTTACTGCAACGTGACACCGTGATAGACTCTCTCTCTATCGTAACGATAGAGCGCAAGTTGAACGTTCTGAACGTCAACAACTGCAGAGACAAAACAAAACGTTAGTTCAACTTTGAAAACAGTACAAGACTATCAAAGAAATTCTTTCAAAAACATTAAAATAGCATAATATGTTAACAGGTAAAAACGAAATGACGGGCTCAATGTTAATTAACTTCGGTTCCAAGAAAAGACCGCCTACTATTAGGAAAGGTCGAATATAAACAAATATAAAAATTAATTTTAATAAGTTTATAATAAAAGGAAGTTAATCGAAGAGGCCTATAAAAGGCGGAGAGATATAAAATAAATCTATAACTTTGTTAAGCAAAATTAAGAGAGTCTATACTCTCTTCGACACCAACACTTCCGTCTAAGGGAAGGGTCGGCCATTTAAAAGTGAAAGAGAGTTCATACTCTCTTCGTACCAAAATTAAATAAAAAATTAAATCAAATTAATTCCAAAAACTTGCTAAGCTAATGATATAGCTTCCTGAATAGCGAAGGCTAAACTCTAGAGCAAATACATCACCAAATCGTGAGCAATAACTCCAGAATCAACAGCGTATCCATGTAGGTCTAGCCGGAGGCACGACAGAGGAAAAATTGAGGTGGTGTTGACAAGAAGTACTGGAGTACCTGACCACAGATGGCGCTGTGGTGTTCACCCCCACCTGTATAGCGATCGCTGGCGTATCCCGACCGTAGATTTCTGTCGGCAACAGAGTTGACAGCTACATGATTATCGGGTAAGATTAATATTGAAAAATATGTCTTAATCTGTTATTATTCCTTTCCAGGTATTGACAGCAGCCCCCTACACTCAGTAGGGAGTGTAAGGGAAGTTTATTCTTCAGAGTACTGTATGTACAGGACATAGAAAAGAGTGAGTACATCTGTCCCTGGAATCCAATGTATCGTAAAACATGATTATCTTGCTTTGATAGAAATAAATGATGCATTGATCAAAATGGGTGAAACGGGAGAAAGTGAAGATATAAACTCAAGTTTCAAGGCTCAACTAGATGTTGTCATTAGAGAAGTTTTGACATCAGGCACGGATCTTCGTCAGTATTCTCAGTCAGTTGGAAAAGGGCTTCGAGCGTTGGAAAACTTGAGTCTCCAAGATTACATCAACAAGGCTCAAGATATCGCTACTCTACATCATCAGATCACAGAATGTGATTCCATACTGGAACTTAGTGATGGACAGTTTTTTCAAATGTCTGCCCCAAAACCAAGTGAGCATAAAGTGTCATAGAACAGTTTTTTTTGCAGAGATAGCCAAACTTTTAAGTGTGTTCAATTCCTAAACCCAATGGATTGTTCATGCAGATTATGAACCACAGTGTTGCGGGGGTTCTCCGTTAAGCTTGAAGTTTGTTTCTGTCATAGTCAGGAATAAATCTGCATGATCCACCTGAGTATGCTGCTAGTCAGCCTGGGGGAAGACGGTTATAGGCAAGTTTGCCGGGATCTTCTAGTTTTGCCACATGAATTGCAATCCTTGTTTTATGAACCCTTTGATCATGAGGCAAGCTACTGGTACTTGCCCAAATAGATACACGGTTAGGTGTGCCTTTGTTTATACTTGTACCGTATTGGAACACTTATGAGTGTCCCACATGTGAATAATTTCTTGTTTTTTTGTTTGTTATTTGTGGAGCTGGAATGTAAAGGAATGCTAATTTTGCCTTTAATTGATTATTTTAAATGACAAAACAATGTTAATGTATTCCTAACAGTTTTTTTCCCTTTACAAATAAATATTTTTTGCTTGTTTTTTTATGAATACAGCATTTCATTTCAGAATCTTTCATCATGATGTCCTGTTCTCAGCCACTGTATTTTTTTTTTTTAATCTTTCTCATGAGTTATTTATCATAATTTTTTTTTCTCCCACACTGTATTCTGTTGTACGATTTAAAAAACCATAATATTCCCTTTCACCTAATGTACTTATACAGTGATACCTCGGTAGTCGAACGACTCTATACTCGAACAATTCGGAGTTCGACCAAAATTTTCGAGAAATTTTTGCTGCGGTGCTCGACCAAAAATTCGGTACTCGACCAGCCGAACACGTGACGACCGCATGGGCTTTGTGATGATCGCGCCATCTCGGCCACTCTCGCTTGTTCGGGAAGCATCAGTTCTCTCGAGAGCGTCACTCAGACAACGCGCGATCAGCATTCGTTGTGATTTAGTGATTTTCAGTGCTTTTAATTGCTTTTTTAGCTTTCATAATGAGTCCCAAGAAAGTAATGAGTGTTAAGGGGAAGGAGAAGAGGAAAACAGTGCGAACAACGATCGAGTTGAAGAAGGAAATTATAGCGAAATATGAGAATGGTGTACGAGTGTCCGATTTAGCGGTAGAATACGGAATGGCGAAGTCGACCATTTCTACGTTTTTAAAGCATAAAGAAATGATTAAGAAGGCGAATGTTGCAACGGGAGTTACGGCGGTAACTAAGCAAAGGCCACAAGTGATTGAGGAGATGGAAAAGTTGCTTTTAATATTTATTAAAGAAAAACAGTTGGCCGGGGAAAGTGTTAGTGAAGCGTTCATTTGTGAAAAAGCGTTGCATATCTATGAAGAATTAGTGAAGAAAAGTCCGAGTACCAGTGAAAGTGATTCATTTACATTTAAAGCGAGCAGGGGTTGGTTTGAAAAGTTTCGTAATAGAACAGGTATTCATCGTGTTACTAGGCATGGGGAGGCAGCTAGTTCGGATCAAATTGCAGCCGATAAATACGTGGGGGAATTCGATCGGTACATAAATGAACAAAATTTGATCGCACAACAAGTCTTTAATTGTGATGAGACTGGGTTATTTTGGAAGAAAATGCCAGCCAATACGTACATTACCAAGGACGAGACGAAGATGCCAGGTCACAAGCCAATGAAAGATAGGCTAACATTGTTGCTGTGTGCAAATGCAAGTGGCGATTGCAAGATCAAACCCTTGTTAGTGTACCACTCGGACAACCCCCGGGTGTTCAAACGAAATATTTGTAAAAGTGCACTACCAGTTATGTGGCGCTCGAACACTAAATCTTGGGTCACAAGACAATTCTTTACTGAGTGGATAAACGAAGTGTTTGCCCCCCAGGTTAAGGCTTACCTCATTGAAAAGAGCTTGCCAATGAAATGTCTTCTGGTTATGGACAATGCTCCTGCACATCCTCCAGGTCTCGAGGATGACTTGAAAGAAGAATACAGCTTTATCAAAATCAAATTCTTGCCCCCCAATACTACTCCCATACTCCAGCCCATGGACCAACAGGTCATTTCAAACTTCAAAAAACTCTATACCAAGGCCCTTTTCAGAAAGTGTTTTGAAGTGACCAGTGACACGAAGTTGACCCTAAAGGAATTCTGGAAGGAACACTTCAGCATCCTCAACTCTGTTAACATGATTGACCAAGCTTGGCGAGGTGTGACCTATAGGACATTGAACTCTGCCTGGCGTAAGCTGTGGCCATCATGTGTCACAGAGAGGGAGTTTGAAGGTTTCCAACCAGAGGCGGGTCCAAGCACTGCTACCCCTGTAATTTCTGATGACACTGATGTCGTTGAGGAAATTGTTGTCATGGGCAGGAGTTTGGGGCTTGAGGTCGACAAGGATGATATTGATGAGCTTGTAGAAAGCCATTCTACCGAGTTGACTGTGGAGGAATTGTTGCACCTGCAACAACAACAGCAGCAGGATCTGATTGTGGAGCAGGAATCTTCAGAAGAGGATGAGGTAAGGGAGGATGTTCCAAGTTCTCTCATCAATGAAATTTGTTCCAAGTGGGCAGATGTGCAGGCTTTTGCTGAAAAATACCACCCAGAAATTGCAGTAGCAAACCGGGCAGTGCATATGTTTAATGATAGTGTCATGTATCATTTTCGAAGAATACTGCAGAGGAGGAAGAAACAATTAACAATAGACCAGTTTTTCACAAAAGAAAAGAAAGCTGCTACATCAAAGCCTGTTTCTCCTCCAAAGAAGAGACAAAGAAGAGAAGAAACCCCTGAAATAGATCTGCCCACCCTTTCATTGGAGAGAGAAACAACTCCTGAAGGAGAACTACCCCGCCACATCATGGAAGGGGACTCTCCTTCCAAGCAGTAACCTCCCCCTTCCATCCTCTCCACATCCATCCCTGTATGCCATCGAACCGCTGCTCAAAGGTATGTTCACTACAGTACAGAAAATGGTTTAAAATTGTTTTATTTTAGTACAGTAAATGGTTTAAAATTGTTTTATAGGATTTTCTGACCAATTTCATACACATTTAGATAATTATTGTTGTTTAGGTACACGTTTTATTAATATTTTGGGCCTGTTCGAGTGCTTGGGAACGGAATAGAATATATACCATTATTTCTTATGGGGAAAAAAAATTCGGTACTCGAACAAATCGGAGGTCGAACACGGATCTCGAACGGATTATGGTCGAGTACCGAGGTATCACTGTACTCTTACTTATGATCAGCAAGCTAAAGGCAGGAGAAGCAAAGGGGAAAGTCAGGTTCTAGCTGTGTCCCCTTGCCCAGTATAAATCAAGGGGTGGTGCCCAGTGCTCTGTTCTCTTGACCTGTTACCTAGATTTTTGGGTATTCAACAGTTGTATATCTTTTGTGTAGTGAACGTCGGGTTGGGGTCGGGATTCGGACACTAGGCAGTTAGGGTGCTACCTCTGGCCACATTCCGCAAACCACAACATCATCAGTGATGTATCCTGGACATCTTTGATTATGTCTTTAATTTGTTCCCCTCTAGAAGTAACAGCAAAGACTTTCACAAAGATAAGGCACAGAAGGAGGAAGAACTTGAAGTTCTCCTCAACCAGGTCATGCAGAGACCACAGGACCACTATGAAGAGAAAACTAGTCAGGCAAGTCTTCTTTAGTGCCTTTCTAGGATCGGGAAGATACTGAAGGTCAGAGGAAGGTGAAGTTAAGATGGAAGATGGTGTCCTATCCGTTCACACTTGAAAGCTGCAAAACCATCTTCCTCCGACGGAGAATATCGATATCTAGGAATTGCCAACCACCTTACGATTACATTGTTATCGTCATTACAAGGCCACAAAGGCAAGGGAATGCTTTCCAATGGGAACAAGAATGTGGATATCGGCAGGTCTGTACAGAAAAATGTCACAAAGCTACAGTTATCAGGAAATAATTGCAAATCCTTCCTTCTTAACATCCCTTGCACACAATGAACTACTAACAAATTTATCTAAAAAAAAAACAGAAGATTAAAGAATGTCTATAATATCTCGTGGCTGGAAACAAAGTGGGAACTCAGTGGCTAATCAAGTGGGTGGGGCTTACCCACCACCCTCCCGCTAACTATCGCCACCTCCTCAAGATCTAACAGAAGTATCCAACTTTGATGAACGCACACTCCTATTATAAGAGAAGGTTTGTTAACACGTAGGAACAGACTCGGGATTAAACTCCTCTTACACTGATATTGAATGAAGGTGGGAGAAAGAGATTGTGAATTTGAATGCAGGGATCAAAGAAGGTTGTACAGTACTCCAGTGAGACATATTTCTCTACCAACACCAAAGAAGGACAAGCTGGGGTTCGGCTCCAAGGCAGATGACTGCGATAGATTCCAACGCTGCGGCACTTGCGAAGAGGAAAGATGTACATACCAATATGGCCACTGCAGTCTCCTTGCTTTGATTGGGTTCGGATTAACAACTTATGCGATGATGATTTTTGTGCTTCCCTGAAAAATGTTATTTTCCTTAGTAAAATAAATTTTTGAATATACTTACCCGATGATCATGTAGCTGTCAACTCTGTTGCCCGACAGAAAAATCTAAGGTCGGGATACGCCAGCGATCGCTATACAGGTGGGGGTGTACACAACAGCGCCATCTGTCGAGTAGGTACTCAGGTACTTCTTGTCAACAAGAACTCAATTTTCTCCTCGGTCCACTGGTTCTCTATGGGGAGGAAGGGAGGGTCCTTAAATTCATGATCATCGGGTAAGTATATTCAAAATTTTATTTTACTAAGGAAAATAACATTTTTCAATATTAATCTTACCCGATGATCATGTAGCTGATTCACACCCAGGGGGGTGGGTGGAGACCAGCATACATGTTAACATTAGAAGCTAAGTATCCCGTATTTCATTTTAGCAGTTATTCAAAATAACAAACATAAAATAAATAAGTACCTGGTAAGGAAGTCGACTTGAACCATTACTCTGCCTTTTTAAGTACGTCTTCCTTACTGAGCCTAGCGATCCTCTTAGGATGCTGAGCGACTCCTAGGTGCTGAAGTATGAAGGGCTGCAACCCATACTAAAGGACCTCATCACAACCTCTAATCTAGGCGCTTCTCAAGAAAGAATTTGACCACCCGCCAAATCAACCAGGATGCGGAAGGCTTCTTAGCCTTCCGTACAACCCAAAAAACAACAATAAAAAGCATTTCAAGAGAAAGATTAAAAAAAAGGTTATGGGATTATGGGAATGTAGTGGTTGAGCCCTCACCTACTACTGCACTCGCTGCTACGAATGGTCCCAGGGTGTAGCAGTTCTCGTAAAGAGACTGGACATCTTTGAGGTAAAATGATGCGAACACTGACTTGCTTCTCCAATAGGTTGCATCCATAACACTCTGCAGAGAACGGTTCTGTTTGAAGGCCACTGAAGTAGCGACAGCTCTAACTTCATGTGTCCTTACCTTCAGCAAAGCAAGGTCTTCTTCCTTCAGATGAGAATGGGCCTCTCTAATCAAAAGCCTGATGTAATAAGAAACTGCGTTCTTAGACATCGGTAAAGCAGGTTTCTTGATAGAACACCATAAAGCTTCTGATTGTCCTCGTAACGGCTTTGTACATCTTAAATAGTACTTAAGAGCTCTTACTGGGCAAAGTACTCTCTCTTGTTCGTTCCCAACCATGTTGGACAGGCTTGGGATCTCGAACGACTTGGGCCAAGGACGAGAAGGAAGCTCGTTTTTAGCTAAAAAACCAAGCTGCAAGGAACATGTAGCCGTTTCAGATGTAAAACCTATGTTCCTGCTGAAGGCGTGAATCTCACTGACTCTTTTAGCTGTTGCTAAGCAAACGAGGAAAAGAGTCTTCAATGTGAGATCCTTAAAAGAGGCTGATTGAAGCGGTTCGAACCTTGCTGACATCAGGAACCTTAAAACCACGTCTAGGTTCCAGCCTGGTGTGGCCAACCGACGCTCCTTTGAGGTCTCAAAAGACTTAAGGAGGTCCTGTAGATCTTTGTTGGTGGAAAGATCTAAGCTTCTGTGGCGGAAGACCGCTGCCAACATGCTTCTGTAACCTTTGACCGTAGGAGCTGATAGGGATCTTACATTCCTTAGATGTAAAAGGAAGTCAGCTATCTGCGTTACAGAGGTACTGGTTGAGGAAACTGCATTCGCCTTGCACCAGCTTCGGAAGACTTCCCATTTTGACTGGTAGACTTTGAGAGTGGATGTCCTCCTTGCTCTGGCAATCGCTCTGGCTGCCTCCTTCGAAAAGCCTCTAGCTCTTGAGAGTCTTTAGATAGTCTGAAGGCAGTCAGACGAAGAGCGTGGAGGCTTGGGTGTACCTTCTTTACGTGCGGCTGACGCAGAAGGTCCACTCTTAGAGGAAGAGTCCTGGGAACGTCCACTAGCCATTGCAGTACCTCGGTGAACCATTCTCTCGCGGGCCAGAGGGGAGCAACCAACGTCAACCGTGTCCCTTCGTGAGAGGCGAACTTCTGTAGTACCCTGTTGACAATCTTGAACGGAGGGAACGCATACAGGTCTAAATGGGACCAATCCAGAAGAAAGGCATCCACGTGAACTGCTGCTGGGTCTGGAATCGGTGAACAATACATCGGGAGCCTCTTGGTCATCGAGGTAGCGAATAGATCTATGGTGGGCTGACCCCACAGGGCCCATAGTCTGCTGCAAACATTCTTGTGAAGGGTCCACTCTGTGGGGATGACCTGACCCTTCCGGCTGAGGCGATCTGCCATGACATTCATGTCGCCCTGAATGAACCTCGTTACCAGCGAAATCTTTCGATCTTTTGACCAAGTGAGGAGGTCCCTTGCGATCTCGAACAACTTCCTCGAATGAGTCCCTCCTTGCTTGGAGATGTACGCCAAGGCTGTGGTGTTGTCAGAGTCCACCTCCACCACCTTGCTTAGATGGAGGGACTTGAAGTTTATCAAGGCCAGATGAACTGCCAAAAGCTCCTTGCAGTTGATGTGAAGTGTTCTTTGCTCCTGATTCCACGTGCCCGAGCATTCCTGTCCGTCCAGTGTCGCACCCCAGCCCGTGTCCGATGCGTCCGAGAAGAGACGGTGGTCGGGGGTCTGAACAGCCAATGGTAGACCTTCCTTGAGAAGAATGCTGTTCTTCCACCACGTCAGTGTAGACCTCATCTCTTCGGATATAGGCACTGAGACCGCTTCTAGCGTCATGTCCTTTCTCCAGTGAGCAGCTAGATGAAACTGAAGGGGGCGGAGGTGGAGTCTCCCTAACTCGATGAACTGGGCCAGCGATGAAAGTGTCCCTGTTAGGCTCATCCACTGCCTGACTGAACATCGGTTCCTTCTCAGCATGCTCTGGATGCATTCTAGGTCTTGACTGATCCTGGGGGCCGACGGAAAAGCCCGAAAAGCTCGACTCTGAATCTCCATACCTAGATAGACAATGGTTTGGGATGGGACGAGTTGGGACTTCTCTATATTGACCAGGAGACCCAATTCGTTGGTCAGATCCATAGTCCATCTGAGATTCTCCAGACAGCGACGACTTGACGAAGCTCTTAAAAGCCAGTCGTCCAAATAGAGGGAGGCTCTGATGTCTGCCAAGTGAAGGAATTTGGCAATATTCCTCATCAGTTTGGTAAACACAAGAGGTGCCGTGCTTAGGCCAAAGCACAGGGCTTGGAACTGGTACACGACCTTTCCAAAGACGAACCTTAGGAAAGGTTGGGAGTCTGGATGGACGGGGACATGAAAGTACGCGTCTTTTAGGTCCAACGAGACCATCCAGTCTTCCTTCCTGACCGCTGCTAGGACCGACTTCGTCGTCTCCATTGTGAACGTCTGCTTGGTGACAAAAGCATTGAGAGCACTGACGTCCAGCACCGGTCTCCAACCTCCTGTCTTCTTCGCTACCAGGAAGAGACGGTTGTAGAAGCCCGGGGATTGATGGTCCCGGACTATGACTACCGCTCCCTTTTGTAGCAAGAGCGACACCTCTTGTTGCAACGCTAGCCTCTTGTCCTTCTCCTTGTAGTTGGGAGAGAGGTTGATGGGAGAAGTTGCTAGAGGGGGACTGCGGCAGAACGGAATCCTGTACCCCTCCCTTAGCAACTTCACAGACTGAGCGTCTGCACCTCTGTTCTCCCAAGCCTGCCAGAAGTTCTTGAGCCTGGCTCTCACTGCTGTCTGGAGAGGTAGGCAGTCAGATTCTGCCTTTTGAGGACTTGGAACCCTTCTTCGATTTGCCACGATGACTGTCGGCACGGGTACCTCCTCTGCTGGAGGTTCTGCCACGAAAGGGCGGGATGAACCTAGACGCTGGTGTGTCCATCCTAGGTCTAGGCACGGAAGGTAAAGCTTTGGCCTTACGTGCGGAGGACGCCACCAGGTCATGGGTATCCTTCTGGATCAACGAGGCAGCCATCCCCTTGATCAGCTCTTCCGGAAAGAGACACTTGGAAAGCGGAGCAAACAACAACTCCGACTTCTGGCAAGGAGTGATCCCAGCAGACAAGAAGGAGCAAAGATGGTCTCTCTTCTTAAGCACTCCCGACACGTACGAAGCCGCAAGCTCACCAGACCCATCCCGAATGGCTTTGTCCATGCTAGACATGATAAGCATGGCAGAGTCCTTATCCGAAGGGGAAATCTTTCTGCTTAACGCTCCCAAACACCAATCGAGGAAGTTGAAGATCTCAAAAGCACGAAAAACTCCCTTCAACAGATGATCCATGTCAGAAAAGGACCAGCAAATCTTAGATCGTCTCATAGCCAGCCTGCGGGGAGAGTCAACCAGACTTGAGAAGCCGCCCTGGGCAGAGGCAGGAACTCCCAAGCCGGGTTCCTCTCCCGTGGCATACCAGACGCTAGATTTGGAAGCAAGCTTGGAAGGCGGAAAGATGAAAGCAGTCTTTCCCAGCTGCTTCTTGGACTGCAACCACTCTCCCATAACCCTCAAAGCTCTCTTGGATGAGCGTGCGAGTACGAGTTTGGTGAAGGCAGGAGCTGCTGACTGCATGCCTAAAGCAAACTCGGAGGGAGGAGAGCGAGGGGTTGCAGACACAAACTGTTCCGGATACAACTCCCTGAACAGGGCAAGGACTTTCCTAAAGTCTAAGGAGGGAGGCGTAGACTTGGGTTCTTCTAAGTCGGAGTGCGGATCGTCCAAATGCGCAGCTTCGTCGTCATCAGATACTCCATCATCCGAAAGCTGAGGAGGAAGTGGCAAAGGTGGAGCAGAAAGCTGAACGGCTGAATCCGGCAGCACGGGTGCATGCGTAGCTGCTGCGGATCCAACATCATGCCGCTGCTGGTCAGTCTGCGAGCTGGCAACAACAAAAGCGGAGTGCTGGTGTGTGGGAGGGACTGCCGTGGGTTGCGGAGCATGCCGCATTGCGTCAAAACACGGCAGCTTGACAGCACCTTCCCACTGCTGATGCGGTAGCTCACGCATGTCAACGGAGGGTGCAGCATGAACATGCGTCTGGCAGGGTCGACTGCGCATCGGTGGTGGAGCTCTCACAGGTGGAGTGTGGGAGCAGGCAGCCGCAGTATCTGCTGAGCGCACAACCGTGGCAGGTTGTAGGTTGACAGGTGCAGTGTCAACCTTCTCAGCACGATACTCCTGCATGAAGGAAGCAAGCTGAGACTGCATAGTCTGCAGCATGGACCACTTAGGGTCTACCGTGGTAGGTGCGGCAACAGACGGAGTAGTTGCCTGCTGCGGAACCACTCTACCTCTCTTGGGAGGTGTGCAGTCTTCGGAAGACTGCGGCGAGTCCGAACTGACCCAGTGGCTACACCTGGGCCGTTGGACTCGCTCGGAAGGGACCTTACGCTTGAGAGGTCGTGAGACCTTGGTCCAACGTTTCTTCCTCGAAACTTCTTCCACAGACGAGGAATGATAGGGCTCATTCGTCTGTATGTGGATGGGACGATCTCTGACAGATACGTCCGCAACCACTGAGGGTACATTCGTACGCTGATCAAGGCCTGTCGAACCCTTTGGTCCTTCGACATTGCTTCTCCCCTGGGCTTGGGAGCTTGCAAGAGGTCCTGGACTGGGAGGACAACTGGCACGAACAGATGTACCCTCATGCGCAACACTGACACTGACACTTTTCACTTCACTTGCACTCACTACACTTCCCACTGCACTTTGCGCTTTCAACTCTTTGACATCGGCCAAAAGTTGATTCCGGTCATTAGCTAATGACTCCACTCTGTCACCAAGAGCCTGAATGGCACGCATCATGTCCGCCATGGAGGGTTGAGCACTAGTAGCAGGGTCGGGAGTCACCACTACAGGGGAAGGAGTAGGTTGAGGGGCATGGGGAGAGGAAAAATCAAAAGAGCGAGAAGAACTCCTCCTGATCCTATCCTTCTCTAGCCTACGTGCATTCTTTAGGAATTCGTTAAAATCGAATTCCGAAAGCCCAGCGCATTCCTCACATCGATCTTCCAATTGACAGGATTTACCCCTACAATTGGAACAAACGGTGTGAGGATCTATGGAGGCCTTCGGAAGACGCCTAGAACAAGCCCTAACGCTACACTGCCTGTACTTAGGGACTTGAGAATGGTCAGACATCTTGAATTCTAGAAATAGTCAAGGGGGAAATCCAAAATCTAGCAAAGTTCATTAACAATTAATCCAAATCTAATCAAAAAGCTTGATAAGCTAATGATAAAGGTTCCTGAATAGCGAAGGCTAAAATCTAGAGCGAATACATCACCAAAATCGTGAAAAACAACTCCAGAACAACAGCGTATCCAAGTAGGTCTTGCCGGTGGCACGACAGAGGAAAAATTGAGTTCTTGTTGACAAGAAGTACCTGAGTACCTACTCGACAGATGGCGCTGTTGTGTACACCCCCACCTGTATAGCGATCGCTGGCGTATCCCGACCTTAGATTTTTCTGTCGGGCAACAGAGTTGACAGCTACATGATCATCGGGTAAGATTAATATTGAAAAAAGAAAATTACTTTGAGAATAGATTAAGAAATAAATCAAATTTTAAAAATCTTGAAATACAATATATAGTAATTGTTTACATGTGATTTACAATTCTATGAAGCAAAAGGCTTATGGAATGAAAAGGATAAGATTATGAAGAATATTGGGAAATTCCTGACTAATCTTAAGATAGTGCAGTACAGTACACGACACCTCTACAACTAACCCTAGACTGGTAGACTAAAGAATAATCGTTTACTATGCGAAACTGATCATAAACATAACCTGGCCAGTCATTACAGTGCATACGAATATCTGATTAGCCGTAGATATTACGGTAAATTGTAATAAAGTATTATAAAATGGTGTACTGTAGTCTTATTTCAAATCACTAGAGAGGTATCCATTTCTAAAACCTTAGCAAGAGGTTGATAATGCTTATAGGTACAGTATTACACAGTACTATATAAATTTTCTAACTGATCTATCAATCCAGATATGTTTTTAATTAAAGGGCAGAGACGTGGGAATAAGAATATTGAACAGTCAAGAAGGAAGATAGAAAACGGAGGTACCTCAGCCCTAAGGCCATAAAGATCCATAGTACTGTACAGTCCTCTATACAATTGGTGTGGTAATCCAAAGAGAATTATTCTCAATATCTACCGCACTTATATAAACGTATATTAGAGATTCAGTCGTAAAATTTGTGTGTGTGCTAAGACAGGCTAAATACATAAGGTCCTGACTGTGAATTTCTTTGCCAGGATTTTGGCGATTGTTCAAGAAACTTTCACATGAAAACTGGTCTGAACTCAAATCATCATAATTACCACATCTTCAAGATCAGAGCAAAGTAGAGTAGTCTGTAATAGGCTATACGTCGGTGTAACCATTTTCAATTTCAAAGCTTCACCAAAATTAAACGACGAGAAGTAAAGTTATGCTGATGTTCAGTGAAAGTTTTTTCATAACAAAAATTCAGGCTGTTTTTCTACACCTTAGGATCTATTTCCGAGAGGGAAAGCAAATACCGGGAAGTTATATTCTAGAACTAACTCATAAAAGCAAGCACAATAATACTATAAAAGAAAAAGTCTCCCCATCTCTCTCTCTTTTATATGCAAGTATGGCATCATACCCACAATACAGATTCCCATACTCACCGATATGACAAAAGGAGTCTTCAGTGGGTGTCCCTTCAGGAAAGACCAGCTGGTTTCATTCCTCAGACAGAATTCAAATTAGCAGACTCCCTCGTATCTCCAGCGAGGTGTCTGACACCAAAGAAGACTAGGGGATCAGGAATCAGAGGTACGATGGCACCCGGTAAGCCGAGCTGCCATGGGGTTGGAGGGTGATTGCTTGGGACCCTTTGGGGAGAGACTCCTGAAGAAGTATTGGAACGCATGATGACGATATGACAGCTGCTCTCCTCTACCCCAACCAGAATTGGGAGAATCAGCTTAATACTCGAGGACAATTTTTAAGTCTTCCTGAGGAATACAAAAATGAAATTTACTTTGAATAATTAATATGAAAAACTGTATATTGCGTGGTACAAGTAATTCATAATAACATAAAAAACTTAGGGAATGAAAATAATAAAATTATGAGGAATACTTGTAAGGGAAATGTTTGACTTTGCTCAAGAAAATACATAATTGTACAGAATACCATCTGCCTACAAGTAATGCTAAATGGTAATAAAGTACCTAGTTTGACATGGAAAATGTCTCAATAATAAGGGAAAAAAATCATATACTGTAGTTTTAATTTTAATTAAGTGAATTTTTTGTAAACATAAAACCAGATTGAAAAAATGATAATGAATAACTGTACAGTATTACACAACTGTAAATTATTTCTATACAATCTGCTAAACTGCTTAGACATGTTCTAGAAAATCTAAGAAAACTAGATGGTAAAATGGGAAGAAAAAAAGATAACAAAATCAGAGTGAAGTAAAGTAACCTAAAGAATAAACAGACCATAAGGGCTGCAACGCCTACTTGCGCTGAGCGCGGTATGCCGAGACCAGCGTCTCCCTGAAGGGACCGTCCTTGAAATTGACCAAAACCTTAACTAACCTAACTGAGATTCTGTCCTTAGACTGAGAAGAAGATATTCTATATTATTGAATTGTTTTCAATTCTAGGATATTTAAAGGCAAATCTATGAGCAGGCCAAGACAGGTTAAACGCAGGTCATCACGGAAGGTTTCGCGTTAAGAATTTACGAGTCAAAGAGAAGAATTTCAAAGTAAAAAAAAACCAAAGTCTGAGAGAATAGATTTCTGAGAATATATTATTTCACAACAAAATTTTCGTCGAGTGACGCTGATATTCACAGGCAGTTTAAGCTACAAAATACTCCAATACAATTTGCATTTGGTCCTAATATACTACTGCACAATGCCGGTTTAGCCTAGAATTAAATTTTGCTATCTGGAGACTCTATCTTATATAAATAAATACACGAAAACACTACGGCAGATAATACCATAATTATCAGTGTTTTCATGAGCGCAGACCCCTACCAAAGGACACGACCATGCTAGGGATGTTAAGTACACCGCAGTGGGCTAAGATTTTCCTATTTTGGGTTAATAAGATGATATAGAATTCTAATTAGGTAAAAATGGCGCTTTAATATAAAGAGATATTTTGGTCGCTCTAAACCTTTCAACCACATGTGAAGTATAGCCAAGCTCGGATGTAGAGACCAAAATAACCTGAAAATGAGCAATCAGAGGTATAGAAAGGTTTCTTTAAAAAAAAAAAATACCATTTTTTTAACCTTGGCCAGCATGTCTTAGCCCCTGACCTGAAGTCAACGTGACCTTACAGTAAAACTAACCTATGAAGGTTAAATAACCTCGTGTTTTCGGGGTCCTGGCCTATATAAATATAAGGATATTAACTTTAGCCCCATAGATATAGTTTATATGATTAACTTTAACCAATAATATAAATAAAATACGGCTCTACAAGTCAAATAACCCTACGACACGGGGTGCAGCGTGGCCATACACATACGTATATATTGGCTCCATAAACGTAAAATACCCTTCATATTCTGACAAATGTTGCTTAATTATACTAATTACTTAATAAGGCAACATTAATAAGGCAAAACAACTTACGAAAGATTATATATAAGAAGATAGACGTCATTAAGCCTTCAAATGACAACAAATCCTGGATTTGTCTGTTAAAGAAAACGGGATATTATGACTCAGGAAATTTAGGAAAGACTTCGATAAATCTACATTTCAGTTTAAATACACCAATTTATCCTTTTTAATTGATTTAAACGAAATAATTATGTGATATAAGTTTAATTATTATAATGATAGATTAATCCTATTGTTTTTATAAATCTTTAAGACACTATGTCAATGAAATAACCCCGTTTTTTATATTTTGAAATATATGACAAAAAGCTTTGTTTCGCTTTAAATCACTTCAGAAAATTATCCAATATATTAATAAAACCTAGATAATTGTTAAATTAAAACCTATCAGATATACAGAAACCATTATATACTAAAATTATTAATGAATACACAAAATATTACGTCTAATTTTTCAGCTATATTTTAGAAAATTGCCCAACAATAATTGTACTTGAAGTAATAGTAAGTGTTTTTATCCAGAGTTTGCAACATTGTATAAACAAAAAAGCAGCATTGAATAGCGAGTTTTCTTCTTCTTGGAAGAAATGTGAAAACCTAATTATAAGTATAAATTGTAAAGAAATTTCTAAAGAAACCAACAGTCCAATGATAAGTATACCTCCCAACTAATGTTGGGATAAGCAAGTCTTTTATTAGCATTATTATTTATTGCTGCTACTAATAATGACATAAATCAACGTAATATTTCTTCATTAACCTAAATCTACCAATGTCTATAGCAGATAACTACAACTATGAATAATATGCAGTGCATTATTGAATAATTAAATCGATTCTATGCAATATTTCTCGCATAGAATATTATTGCAGTATCTGATCTATGATATATATATATATATATATATATATATATATATATATATATATATATATATATATATATATATATATATATATATATATATATATATATATATATATGCCCAAGTTATCTGGAGCTTGCTAAAGGTTTATACTGAAATATGTATTACCAAAATATGTAAATAGAAGAACTAAAGAGAGGAATAATTGCATAAGTAAAAAAAAATCATGGCATATAAAGTTACTTAGTACACCAAGGATCGTGTATGGTACGAATTTTATTAGGAAGTGTAACAGGTGACAAAGGGACTGATAAGGGAATGTTAGAGTAAATTTAGACATAGATTCCTTATCATTAAACAGGTGTAAGAAGTTTGAAGGTGAAAGAATAAATGTATGTAAAAATAAATGGATGTAGACAAAGGTTTATTACATAATCTACAAAGAACTGACATAGAATACATTGGGGATATATAAAACATAAAATAAATTGAGAAGAATTGAGAGGTTTATAATAGAAACAAAGTGTGTAGTTTTATAGATAGGAAAGTGGTTGATTTGGTATGAAAATGGAGATGAGAAATTTGTGTTATTGAATCTGGATGTTGTTCAACATTTTTGTGGAAGGAGTGAAGAAAGATCTGTCTCTGTGGGAGAAAGGACAGAGGATGCTACTGGAACAGAGTTTACTGTGGGATAAGAAAATGGATGGTGAATATGGAATGGGCAGGGTTGGGTTATGATTGCAAAGGATACTCCTGTAGTTCTTGGGGATGGTGAAAAGGATTGATTAGAGAATTTTGAAGTGGTTTGGTCATGTGAGAAGAATTGGTGATGTCATCAGGTTTGTCATTGAGACATTGTTTGAGGCAGAAAGAGAGGATATCATTCAAAGGATTGGAGAGATGACACTGAAGGACTTCGTGGGGAGGATCAAAGGACCCACAGTATATATCCAGGAGGTACTATAAGATTTGATGTGATGTCGGTGATGTTTCTGTGGTGTGTGAGGAAACTGATATGGATGTTATGCTTCGTTAAGTTGCTTAACCTTGATTTATCTCTTAGAAAATGAATGTGACAGTGACAATTGGCTTTATTCATTCACTGAACCAGCCACCACTTCGAAGAAATGACTACATGCAAATGAGTATGTTCATAAACGTATGTACATACATGTGCTTATCTTTCATCTCAGATTTCTCCATGTCCTTAGTAAGCATGACCGGTCTGTATAATCACAGAATCGTTATATTACTTAATTCCTCAACAATTTTTTTCTGTTTCTTTAGTCAGATATCTACTATTCCTAAATATAAACTATATAAAAGATCCTTTCTCTTGATAACTTTAGAATAACAAAACACAGATTTGATAAAAAATACTTCACACATGTCAAGGATCTAAAACTCGCTACTATATTGACGTATATTTGCTATAAAAATGAACAATCTTGTCCCCCATTATGGCGTTGGTAACGCTGACATGGAAGGCGTCGGTTTGATGACGTCATCGAAACCAAAGCGTTTATTGACTGAGATTACTTGAGAGCAAGATGACTTCAGGTTACTTTTTAAAATGTAAACAAACCACATAAACTCTTCTTCTTCTTACTAAATTCGGTGTGAATAAAATACAATTATTTTCCAAAATCCTGGACTTTTAGTTGTTATTCTAGCTTATTTTATCGTAAATTATATATATTTATTTATATTTATTCATAATTATCCCCTGGTGGTAAACAGTTTATCTATGGGGCCCACAGGCCCCTATCCTAAGTCCTTAGTTTTCCGTAGGGGAAAACTAACTAACTAGGATAAGTAGAGAGTATAGAAGTCCCTACTAGATCCCTTATGCCATATCATACATTGAAAGACCTACCAAATGATATAATTAGCAAGCATTCTATCTTAATCTTGACTAACTAACCTACGTGTCATGCTGTCCACAACCTTACAGTTATAACAATTTAGTTTAGATTGTCTACCTTTACTATTGCTTGAAGTCATTACAGACAGTAAATATAATTCAACACAATTCACACTTACCCTTAGTTACGGTGTCCTTAACTTTAGCCTCGAAATCAATCAGGTAGTTGATATCACTAGTATAGGCCATACAATCAGGTACGCTTCACCACTAGGAAAGATTTTAAACTCACAGGAATGTTTCAGGTTTTGGTGTTGTGGTAACCCAAATAAAGGAGTCATTTTCCTTTAGATCAGATGTGGGGAACTTAGTCTTTAAGTTATTTGGAGTAATTACAGCAAGGTCTCTTCACTGGCAATACACAACATGTGGGTCACACTATTATCATTACCAAAGGATATTTGAAGTAACTCTTTATCCTAGAGTGGCACCAGTGTTGCCAGATACTTTAATATCCCTTTCAAAATGTTGTACAATCACTGAGAGAGAGAGAGAGAGAGAGAGAGAGAGAGAGAGAGAGAGAGAGAGAGAGAGAGAGAGAGAGAGAGAGATTTGTGATTTTTCATTAACAAGATTAAGAATATTTCTGAGCATTTTATAGTTATCACTTTACACTTTTTTTTGAAGCAAGAGTAGGGTTGCCAGACGTCCTGGTTTTCCGGGACATACCAGATTTATGAATTTTGTCCTCCGTCCCACATTGACCACTCTGGGACACCCTTATTGTCCTGATTTTAGTTCAATATAATGCCGATGTTGACTGACGAGCAGAACAAGTTGGATGTGGCCCATGTAGAAGATATTGTTTAAAGATGTATTAAAAAATCTCTCGGGATAAACTACCTTCAAATATAACTTCGTTTATCGAATCTCCTTTCTCAAAAGAAGTGCCAAAACAGATTGAAACTAGGAAAGCATTCTGAGAGTGCAGATCTCTGCCACGGCAACTTAGTTCTCAAAACCTGCTTAATTGCCTTTTCCCAGAATCAATTTAGACCGTAGGTGTATTTAAGTCTGTGTGACAACCATGTGTGAACTTGGGGTTAAGGTTAATTCGGTTTGATATAGGACTTTCAAAAGTGAATTACTTCCACGTTTCAACATAGCAATTAATACCTGAGAGTTTCACTACTCTATGAGTAAAATTGTGGTCAGGAATTTGTTTACAGACAGACAAACGGGCAAAAACATAACCTCCTCCCAACTTCATTGACAGAGGTAATCATGGCTAGGTCGTAGTTTGTAGATAATCCAAACACATTAATAGACATATCTTTAAGACCAATTTGGTTTGTACACACAATCAGTGAGGAGTTATTTTAGACAAAACAAATGATAAGAAGCAACCTACACATCCACTACATCAAATGTAATATGTTTGTTCAACATGCAACAAAAGGACACACTTCTTTAGTTCAGTGGAACATCTGACACAATAGTACTTTGCAATGTTCTGAATCTGCTTCATCTAATGTAAGGTAAAGAAATGAAAACAAATCTAAAAAAATTCTATCATCTACTTTTTTTTTTTTATTTGGATTTTTCCTAATTATTGAGTGCGGTTGGATGGTAGGAGGCCCTGGTGGGTCTGCCCACTCACTGTGATCTTGACCTAAGACTTGCAGGTAGTTGAGGTGGGCAGTGGAACTTAAAGGAATCAGGTTTGTATACTTAGGAAAAATATAAATGATTAATAAATTTATAGATTTGTTCCTTTACAAAAAAAAAAAAAAAAAACCCTGTCCTTTAATAAGAGACTTTCCCTTTGGAGGACAAAGTCCCTATAACTGGCTGGTTAACTTATCAGGGAGTTTCGAAGCACTCTTGTCCATCATAGGACCAAAAGTCCTGATTCCTGTCAACCTCTTGAGAATGAAGATGTCACAGGAGTTTGGTAGCCATTAATGGAAGAATCTATGTTCCTAAGGATATGATGTACGGATGTATGGTTGTCTATGAAGAGTGCGTCTGCATACATTTCCTATTCCTCCTTTGGGAGAGCCTTCAATACAACATAAACGAAGCTGGAAGGAAAAATTAATTAGTCGAGTGGCTCACTTGCTTCTAGCGTCCAGTTCAGTTCCAAAGTATACACCGTATCAAGTGCAGAAGTTTGGTCCTCCTGTTACTACAGCAGAGATATATAAGAAAACTCACCTATGTCAAATATATCCTGAAAGACAATGATAATGCATTGGGGAAATAAATGTTCTTTGACATATTTTGAAAAACAACATAGAATCAATATCCTGGGTCTTCCCCTCAACGTACAGCATATAGACAAGGTAATGAAAGTGATGGACTAAAAAATATGGGAGGAATATATAAAAAATAAAAGCATGCAACACCTTCACTGTAGATGGAAAACACACATAAAGGAAGAAAAAAACCACTTATGTAAATGGACAAGATTCACCACTACATTTTAGGGCACACACCAACACACTAGATCTGCTGTTGAGGAGGAAATTTAAAAAGGCAGATCAAGGAACTCTCATGACGTTCCGTTCCCGAGGCCTGGGTTCTCTGGGAGGACAGAACTACTCCAAGGTCCTCATCACAGACAATTCTCAGGAAGAGGCAATTGCTGAAAGGTTCTGACCACAGAAGTATCCCATTTACAGCACCATTTGCAGAAGACGGCCCACTCACTCCCTGGATCACAGTTGCAGAGGATCTTCACAGATATTCAGACATCCATTGCTCTGCGACTCACGAAAAACATTTTGCTGGAGGACGTGCCGGATAATCACAACCCGTGAAGAGACAGGAATTCCACCGAGAGTGATACCTCTGCAGGTGGAACTGATAGTGGAGACTGGGTCATTGGGTTAGTTCTCTCGGTACCTCGACAAGGAGAATCAGCAGATCTGGAAACCATTTGGTTTGTGGTTACTTGGAATAAATGATTCTGAGTTTTCTTGCCTCATTACATCAAAGGTCATTGACACCGAGATCATTTGTTATGAATAAACTATGAAAGGGTATTCAATTTAAAACCATATAAGCGAACAGATCAGTATGAAAGTTAAGTAGCTTTAAGAAGACCAGCTTCTGAAATAAATCTAAAAATGTGACTAATAAAGTTAAACAGGATTAGATATCGTCAAGATATCTCGGAGGATGAGTCCAGTTCGAATGGATGCAACAGTAGACAGTACGAGGCACAAAACTTTGAGCTGGTACACAACTCCTACGAGAACTAAGCAGAGATGCTTTCTGTTGCAAAGATGAATTGGTACTTGAAAATACAGTATGCATCCTTGAGGTCCACATACCTCCACTTAATGTCTCCATCTTGAAAATCTTTTTAAAACAACCTTGTTCAGATGACTGGTCTCCATCCAAAGGTCAACTTCTCTACATGGAACAGCTGACTCTAGAATCCTGGAGAGCAGGAGGAAGACTACAAAAGGCACAAAGATGATGGGGATCCACTTCTTCTAATCTACTGGCCACAATTCACACTAAGTTTACAAGAGCGCAGCATCATGTACACCTATAGTCTTCATCCAAAACAGCCAAGAACAATCCCTCTGAAAAGAGAAAGAAAAACAAACTTCCAGGTAAAAAGCAGCAGAGAAATCCTACGGTATTGATATGTAGTTAAAGTCAAAATAAGGGTTGCTTTACCTGGCAAGTGGGTGGGGGCTAGCCACCATCTGATAGGCATTGGATTAATGGTAAACTGGCTGACACAATCCTTGAAAAACTTGATACATTACAAATCATTCGACAAAATGGTTCTTGAATTTCATGACCTAGTCAACACATTCTTGATGACACAAAAGATTAAACCCTTCAAAGTTTAAGTGAAAGGAAAAGCTTTCGTTTTTGGTGCCGCGATCAAAGCTCGCTAGAGCTTGAATCACCTTCGTGAGGAGGTGAGAGTTTGCTTGCATCAAGCAAACTCTCAGGTGAAAGGCTAGGCCCAGTACCAATATCTGCGGTAACTGCTGCCTTGCAGTTGCACTATCCAGTCAGAGATTAGGTCCACAGCCAATAACTGCAGATGATAACTGCAAGAGCATGCAATCGTAAAAACCCTCTGCCAAATGGAGCTGAAACGGACACCGATAGAGGTGAGCACAATGTGACGGGTGGTTAGAATCGCCACACATTCCTTTCGAGGGGAGTGTGTTAGGTAAGGCAAAACCCAATACTTAAATTAGTCCTTAACAGGAACATAGTTCCCTCTTCTTACAGTCTGAACATCAAGAACCCGGGTTGCTAGCCTGCCATCTGGGCTGGCGGGACTTCATATCAGCATCAGGCAACTAACACCTTCATGCAGGGATAACGGTGGGAAAGAAGAAAAGGTAATTTAAAAACAGGTTTAATTACCCAAAGTAAGATAGTTTTATGTCAGAAATATCATGAGTTAGTTGACTTACGGTAATAGCATCATATACTTCACCCAGCTGAGTCAACCTATCTTCAAAGTTTGGGAGACAAAGGTCGTATGTGTATGAACACATCAGTTTCTGCTTATTTAGTTACAAACTCGAGTTAAAATCATTACAGTACAGTATACCACTTGAAATATAAATAAATGTTTGTTAATCATAGGTACAGGAGTACAGTAAATTACTGTATTTTCACAATGCTGGCACAAAAGAAAATGGAAAAATCAAGTTTATAAATTTCAATCATTGGGAATATAATCTTGCTATCCTCATCAAAGATTAACGATTCTAAAAGTAAAGTGGAAAATTATCTTCAGCAAGATAAAGTTACTCATGTAAACAATACTAAAATATTTTAATTTCTTGGAGTAAACATGGTGTTAACAAATCACCTAAATTCTTGGACCACGTGTAGTAAACAGTGTAGCAATGTCCCCTGGATTATTATAAAGGAATTGTAATATAATCTAACTTTTATTCCACTTGCCCACGTGGGTTCTGAGCTCAATGTCTTTTGCTCTTCTTCTTCTTTGATTATTCATTTATTAACTGCCAATGTCTCAGCTTTGAAATGCATTAAATAATATAGGAAATGACTTTTCTTTTAAAAGGGAAATGTGAAAGGAATAAAAATTAGAAATATGTAACCTTTATTACAAAAATAATTTATTCAATTATAAAATACATATTAAAAATACAACACCTCAAATTCACAATTATTAGCTACAAGTAAGGAATATTACATTATACGCTTTAATTACATACAAATAAACATAAAAAAATGAGTAAAACATATTCAGTTAACTTTGAATTTTACAGACAAAAAAAATTCCCTTTTCTTCATAGTCCAACTAACACAAATATTCATTTAGGAAGTCTGAACTTTTCCTCCGGCTCAAAATAAAAAAAGGAACCTTTCTATAAGCAAGGACACAAATCAGGTAGGCAAAATAGAGCCAAAGTTTGACACATTATCTATGTAAATGAAGAGGACGCACAAACAGTACAATAACTCGCAGTGTGTTCCGCACCACTCACTCTGGCACAGTCTATACCAAGATTGTCAGAGAGCCAGTCACAGACGGTTGGGTTGGCTAGAAAGATCACTGATTAGTTTGAAAGGTATGAAATGATCATGAGTAGAGTCATACTGAAGAAATACACAAAACAATATGACAAATTTGGAAGTAATCAGTATTTTTCCTATTCAAACTCGAGCTCTTTATTCAAGGTATATTGTTCCGGCGTAGCTGGAAAGTAGCCATAAACTTTTTACGCAAGGTAAGCAACCAGCCGCTAGTTAGCGTGGGTAGACCAGTCACCAGACTCACCTAGTCTACTGATCAACTTTTGATTGCAGGCACGACTTTCTAGGGGGACAAGTGATGGCAACCAAGTGTGAATAAAGAGCTCAGGATGGTATAGTTATGAAAAATGACAAATCTGGAAGTAATTTGTATTTTTCCCAATGGTAAAAACCTTGAGCTATTTATAAGGACTATACTTTCAGCAAAGCTGGAAGAGTAGCCAAAGGACTTTTAGCGAGGAATTATGTAGTGGTTATGGGTGATTTAAATGCTAGAGTGGGTGCTGGAGAGGTAGAAGGTGTCATTGGGAAATATGGCGTACCAGGTGAAAATGAGAGTGGTGAGAGACTGGTAGATATGTGTGTTGAACAAGAGATGGTAATAAGTGCTAGCTTTTTTAAAAAGAAAGATAAAAATAAGTATACATGGGTAAGAGTGGCAAGTGGAAGAGTAGTAGAAAGGGCATTAATGGATTATGTGTTGATAAGTAAAAGAATGTTTGGAAGATTGAAAGACGTGCATGTGTTTAGGGGTATGGCAAACGGCATGTCTGATCATTTTTTGGTGGAAGGAAAATTAGTTGTAGCAAAAGAGTGGGGGAATAGAGTAGGTGGATGTAAAAGGGAGCTAGTGAGGGTTGAAGAGCTAATAAAACCGGGGGTAAAAAGTAAATATCAGGAAAGGTTGAAAATGGCATATGACGAGGTGAGAGTAAGAGAAACTGGTAATTTAGAGGAGGAGTGGAAGTTAGCAAAAGAAAATTTTGTTGGGATTGCAAGTGATGTATGTGGCAAGAAGGTTGTTGGAGGCAGCATGAGGAAGGGCAGTGAATGGTGGAATGAAGGAGTGAAGGTAAAAGTGGAAGAGAAAAAGAGGGCTTTTGTAGAATGGCTGCAGAGTAATAGTATAGAGAAGTATGAAAAATATAGAGAGCAAAAGGTGGAAGTAAAGCGCAAGGTACGTGAGGCAAAGAGGGCAGCTGACCTGAGGTGGGGTCAGGGACTGGGTCAGTCATATGAAGAGAATAAGAAGAAGTTTTGGAAAGAAGTGAAGAGAGTAAGGAAGGCCGGCGCAAGAATTGAAGAGACAGTGAAAGATGGAAATGGAAGGTTGTTAAAAGGAGATGAGGCAAGGAAAAGGTGGGCGGAATATTTTGAAAGTTTGCTGAATGTTGAGGATGATAGGGAGGCAGATATAATTGCGGTTCCAGGTGTTGAGGTGCCAGTGATGGGAGATGAGAATGAGAGAGAGATTACAATAGAGGAAGTGAGGAGAGCACTAGATGAAACGAGAGTAGGAAAAGCATCGGGTATGGATGGTGTGAAAGCTGAGATGTTGAAGGAAGGGGGTGTGACTGTACTTGAATGGTTGGTGAGATTGTTTAATGTGTGTTTTGTGTTGTCAATGGTACCAGTAGATTGGGTCTGTGCATGTATTGTACCACTATATAAGGGTAAGGGAGATGTGCATGAGTGTTGTAATTCAAGAGGTATTAGTTTGTTGAGTGTAGTTGGAAAAGTGTATGGTAGAATACTGATTAATAGGATTAAGGATAAAACAGAGAATGCAATCTTGGAAGTACAGGGTGGTTTTAGAAGAGGTAGGGGTTGTATGAATCAGATTTTTACAGTTAGGCAGATATGCGAGAAATATTTAGCAAAAGGTAAGGAGGTGTATGTTGCGTTTATGGATCTGGAGAAAGCATATGATAGAGTTGATAGGGAAGCAATGTGGAATGTGATGAGGTTATATGGAGTTGGTGGAAGGTTGTTGCAAGCAGTGAAAAGTTTCTACACAGGTAGTAAAGCATGTGTTAGAATAGGAAATGAGGTGAGCGATTGGTTTCCGGTGAGAGTGGGGCTGAGACAGGGATGTGTGATGTCGCCGTGGTTGTTTAACTTGTATGTTGATGGAGTGGTGAGAGAGGTGAATGCTAGAGTGCTTGGACGAGGATTAAAACTGGTAGGCGAGAATGATCATGAATGGGAGGTAAATCAGTTGTTGTTTGCGGATGATACTGTACTGGTAGCAGACACAGAAGAGAAGCTTGACCGACTAGTGACAGAATTTGGAAGGGTGTGTGAGAGAAGGAAGTTGAGAGTTAATGTGGGTAAGAGTAAGGTTATGAGATGTACGAGAAGGGAAGGTGGTGCAAGGTTGAATGTCATGTTGAATGGAGAGTTACTTGAGGAGGTGGATCAGTTTAAGTACTTGGGGTCTGTTGTTGCAGCAAATGGTGGAGTGGAAGCAGATGTACGTCAGAGAGTGAATGAAGGTTGCAAGGTGTTGGGGGCAGTTAAGGGAGTAGTAAAAAATAGAGGATTGGGCATGAATGTAAAGAGAGTTCTATATGAGAAAGTGATTGTACCAACTGTGATGTATGGATCGGAGTTGTGGGGAATGAAAGTGATGGAGAGACAGAAATTGAATGTGTTTGAGATGAAGTGTCTGAGGAGTATGGCTGGTGTATCTCGAGTAGATAGGGTTAGGAACGAAGTGGTGAGGGTGAGAACGGGTGTAAGAAATGAGTTAGCGGCTAGAGTGGATATGAATGTGTTGAGGTGGTTTGGCCATGTTGAGAGAATGGAAAATGGCTGTCTGCTAAAGAAGGTGATGAATGCAAGAGTTGATGGGAGAAGTACAAGAGGAAGGCCAAGGTTTGGGTGGATGGATGGTGTGAAGAAAGCTCTGGGTGATAGGAGGATAGATGTGAGAGAGGCAAGAGAGCGTGCTAGAAATAGGAATGAATGGCGAGCGATTGTGACGCAGTTCCGGTAGGCCCTGCTGCTTCCTCCGGTGCCTTAGATGACCGCGGAGGTAGCAGCAGTAGGGGACTCAGCAGTATGAAGCTTCATCTGTGGTGGAAATGTGGGAGGTTGGGCTGTGGCACCCTAGCAGTACCAGCTGAACTCGGCTGAGTCCCTGGTTAGGCTGGAGGAACGTAGAGAGTAGAGGTCCCCTTTTTGTTTTGTTTCTTGTTGTTGTCGGCTACCCCCCAAAATTGGGGGAAGTGCCTTTGGTATATGTATGTATAATTACCATACCGCTAGTTCCTGTGGGGGGTAGCCGGCTATCGCGCTCATACACACACCTGTGTTGTCTCGTCACTTTTTATTGCAGGCAGGACTTATCGGGGGCAGGTGATGGCAGGCCAATTTGTGTAAATAACACAAGGTTTTTATTGTTAGGAAAAATATAAGCTACTTCCAAATTTGTCATTTGTTCCGACACTAAATAAAAAATCCTTTCGCTATTTATATGGATAACGAACCCATAAGGAGGGTGGAGGTCCGAACCAAATGGCTGGTATTTGACCCGTGGTTTTCCCGTACGTGCTCTACATGTAACAGGGAGAAACCCTGATGCCTCGCTAAATTTGTGTAAAACACGGTTAGTGGCCTGAACAATTTGTTTGATATCAGCAGTGTGACTAGTCTAGGCAAGAATTCTCAGGAACAAAGGAATCTTTGAATCAACTCTAGATGTTACTCAATTCCACCTCGCCGACCCATGCGGAGGCAGATGTGTGCTTCCGCTGTGTCCAACAAATCAGTGCCATTCCTTAGCGTTGTGACCAGAAAGCCCCAAGGAAGGCGAGAGTCGACACAAGCGTGAATGGGAGAGACTGCCCTGCAGTCGTGGGTGCCGCCACTTCACTAGGAGCAGCTGGGCCCTCCAGGGGTCAACGAACGTCACTTGCTCGTCTGTCCTCTGGAGAAGATAGAATGAGCAACAGCAGCAGGGAGGCAATGAGGCGCTGGAATTCTTCGCCGTCGAGGAAAACCCTGAGGGAGACGAATCCCTTTCAGAAATATTCTTCCCTTACCTACTGACCAGCTCGCCTGAGAATAATTTTATTTACAGCGAGTTTCATCATTTGGGATGGAGAGCAACGGGACATTTTCTCTCCACCTAGCCAAAAACCAAAGGCGTTCAATAGACTAGGTGAGTAGGGTGACTGGTATATCCCCGCTAAGTAGCGGCGCGATGTTAACCTTGCATAAAAAGTTTATGGCTACTTTCCAGCTACGTCGAAGAGTCTATCTAGTAAAGAGCGAAAGGTTTGTATTTTTGTAGCAACAAATGTGCATCCAATAGACTAATCTTACCAAGCGGTCCACATAAGAATGTTAACGTATCACAGTACTTTGGTGTTCGAGCACATTCAGTATTGGGAAACAGAGTTTCTGACTGAGGAAAAAAAGACGCCAGTGGTTTCTAACTGTCAAATGTTCCTAAGCAACAAAGGATGTGAATAATTAGTGATTCAACGGTACAGTACAAAGAGGAGTTGCATAATCATCTAAGAAGAGATGACCCATCACAGTGCAACATCCCAAGCAGCTGAACATCACCAGGGAAACGCAAAAGATATCATTCCATCAGACATGTCTCTCTTGTTTGATTAAAATTCCATTCAACTTGTTTGTAAATGTCCTAAAAAGAATCCTCTGCAGAGGAACTGTCTCAATTCCAGTTGATTAAACTATGAAGAGAGAATATAACTACAGTCTATCAAGTGTCACAAACTTGTAACAGAGTTTGTATTTTTCCTAACATACAAACCCTCATTCTTTACTATAGGAGATATTCTAGTGCGAGCTGGAAAATACCGGTCGGTAGCTACTGTTTACCTTCAATCAGATTCTAGCTAGGACTATCTAGGGGGCAGTGATGGAGGGAAGATTTGTGTAAAGAATTCAGGTTTTGTGTGTTAGGAAAAATACAAACTGTTATAAGTTTGTCATTTGTTCCTACACTGATACAAACCCTCATTCTTTACTATAGGAGACTTAGTCCCGAGGCTAGGGTGGCCAAGGAGTTCCCTATTCCTAGGGAAGATAGTCCTCAGACTAGACTCTCATGAAGAAAAAATCTGTAAATCTTCTTTCTTTGTAGGTCCACATAATCTTAGCACAACTGAAAGTTTGTAGTTTCGTGGAAAAAATGTTTCAGGATGATGTGGGTCAGGAACATTCAACTCGGACCTCTTCATACTTAAGATTACCCCGACTTTGAAAAGGGGAAACCTCATGACAACGAGTATAACTTATACCCTGTGAGAGGAATCAGATGAGTTTTATACCTTATTTCCATTGGCGAGTCCAGCTGAAACTGGATACAAACTAGGATCCACAGATGGGAGGGAGAAGGAAACGAAGAAGATAGATGGCTGTCCTTAAAACCTAGTGTAACACAGGATCCTCCACCAATGGCTACTGTCCCCTGAAAGGGCATAAGGTAGCTACAGCACCTGTTGGCCTGCCACAATAGGCCCTATAGAAAAGGTGTCTAGAAACCTATGTGTCACGTCGCTCAAATAGTGAGCGGTGAAGGTAGATTGGTGTTTCCAGACCCCAGCTCTTAAGACTTGGGAGACTGAGAAATTTCTCTTAAACACCAGTGAGGCAGCCACTCCCTAACTTGATTGGCTTTGGGTTGTACTGCCTCTGGGTCTCCGTGAATAGCCCTCACAATAACTTTCTTGAGCCAGAAAGAAATGGTGTTGTGAGAGATTCTCTTCTTTACCCTGCTGGTACTAAGGAAGAGATGACGGAAACGTGGTCTGAAAGGTCTGGTGCGCTTCAGGTATTTCCTTAGCGCCCTGACTGTGTTACCTTATTGAGGCTGGAAAACTGAAATTCTTGAAACCTCTTATCGGCAGATGAAGGATTCTGAGTCTTAGCCACAAAACCTGGTATGAAGTTGAGAGAGAGACTTTCCCCCATCCCCTAGAATGGGTGACGTCGTAAGACAGACCATGTAGTTCACTGACCCTTTTAGCTGAGGCCAGAGCTACCAGGAAGACGGTCTTAAGGGTCAGAAAGTAGTCTGAAGCCCTATTTAAGTGCTCATATGGCAGATCCCTCAAGGAACGTAAGACTAAAGACACGTCCCAAGGTGGTGGTCTAATCTCAACTGGGGGGCAAGATCGCTCAAAACCTCGAATCAACAAGGCGATATCTTCCGAGGCGGAAAAGTCAACCCCTCTCAGTCTACAGAAGAGGCTCAAAGCTGAGCGATAGCCCTTAATCGCCGTGACTGAGAGGCGCTTTTCCTCTCTGAGGTACAAAAGGAAGTCCACCACTAAAGGAAGAGAGGGATCGAGTGGAGACACGCCTCGCCCTCTACACCAAGCTGTAAACACTCTCCATCTTGCTTGGTAGAGGTTTGTGGAAGATTGGCACAGGTGCCTAGACATGTGCTCAGCCACTCTCTCTGAAAAGCCTCTGCCTCTGAGGAGTGACCGGACAGCCTCCAGGCGTGAAGCTTCAGCAAGGGAATTCGCCCATGGGGGACACTACTGTGTGGCTGGGTCGGCAGAAGGGGTTCCAGAGGAAGAAACCTTGGAACCTGAACCAGAAGGGAAAGAAGGTCCGCGTACCATTCTCTGCTTGGCCATGCCGGAGCTATTAGGGTTAGATTGCAGTTCCGGGAGGTCCTGAGTTTGTTGATCACCCTTCTCAGCAGGCAAAAGGGTGGAAAGGCGTATGCATCCAGATTGTCCCAAGAATGTTGAAGGGCGTCCTGGAGCACTGCCTGATGATCTGGAATTGGAGAACCGTAGCGGGGAAGCTTCGCATTCAGAGAAGTGGCGAACAGGTCTATTGTGGGGAAACCCCACAAAGTTATTACTGCCTTCGCTACTCAAAGATCCAAAGACCATTTGCCACTCAACACTTGGTGATGCCTGCCTAGCTGATCCACCACGATGTTTCTCTGACCCGAAATAAACCTGGCTGTGAGAGGCTGCTGTAATTCCTCGCGTGTTATTACAGGTGAAGTGGAGACGCGAGCAGCAGACAAACCTTTTGCCTTACTCCTCGCATCTTTCTTATTCGAAAGGGGAAGAGTGATAGAAGTCGGAGAGTTTGGAGGTAACAGGAAAGTAGGAGACCATGCTACCGTTGTTGCAGGGGAAGACTGAGCACTGGATAATGGCGCCGTGAGTGCCTAACCTTGCGTGGATGTAGACGGTCTAGGTCTAGGAGAAGGCGACCGAATTATCGGAACTGACCTAGTAGAATTTGTAGAGATTCCTCTCTTGGAAAGGTCTGAAGGACGCGGTGGAAGAGGCCGAATTGATCGGAGATTTGGCCTTTTCCCTCTGCTCTCAACCGAAGAGAAGAAGAGTTGAACCTTCGTCTTCCTCTGAGGTTTTTGAGAGGCTCGTAATCCCTAACTCATTAGGAAGCAAGGGAACCAGGTGCGAGGTTGTCCTGTCTGAAACACGAGGGCGAGAAGATTGACCCCGCAAGTGTATGACCGGAGACTTACGAGATCGAGAAGTCGAAGGGCGAAAGCAATTTTTCTCTGATGATAAGGAGCGAAAGCGAGGAGAAGCGCTCTTTCTGACTTTCCTAGAGCGATTGGAGACCCTCAAACTAATATGTGAAGGAGAGGGTTTGAGATCAGGACGCGCTTTGCCCTTGGCCGCGCTCCTGGCGCGATTAGATGAAAAATCTGAGCGCCCGCGGTGGGAAGCGCTGATTACGCTTTGAAGAGCTCTGTTGCGATGAAAAGAGCGAAAGTAATGTAGCGCTCTTTTTCTTGAAGCGCTTCAAGCGCTTAGATGATCCCTCGCGAGAGGAAGACGACAGCGAGGCAGAACGATGACGAGAGGAAGCGCTCTTCTTAGGTTTGCGCCGAGAGCGCTTATAGTCTTGAGGCGAGATGTCTCGTAAAGAGACAGAAAGCGAGGAAGAGCGAAAACGATGATGTCTCTTCCTATATCCCCTGTTTCTCCGGCAACAACGTCTAGGCGAAACGAGCTCTCCTTTTCCTCTTCTCTCTCCCTCCTAGCCTGCGAGGAGAAGGAGGAGGAGGAAGAGGAGGAGGAGGTACTGCAATGTTTGCGCTTGTGACGCTGTGATATTGTAGAAGCGCAAACGGTGTGAGAAGTAGGCGACGCTGGAGCTGAAGTTACTATATCCACTGAAACTTCCGCGGGAGCCGACTGAGTTGACGTGAGGTAGGCGAGGTCCAGAACTCCCGAGGGTTCCAAAACAGAAGGGACCTGAGGCTCAACCTTACCTACGAGGAACTGGTTCCAAACTTCCTCCGAAGGAGAACCAGGAAGCATAAGGGAAAGCCATACCGCTCGTACATGATCTGGAATGGAAGCGGTAACGGAGACATTCCCGGTGGTGGAAAACATTGCCCCACTAGGGGGAGGCAACGGGGATCTGCCTGACCAAGAGGAATGGGGGTTAAATCAATGGTGCCACTCTTCCTTGACTTCCCCCCGGAGGAGGGATCCAAGGAAGAGGCCGAAGAAGAGGTCCGAGACTCCTTACCTTTCGACGGCGAACCTGTAGGTGACGAGTTCTTCTTGGATTTCTTCTTCTCCCTCATCCCGAACTTCTCCCACTCTCTACAAACTTGGCAGGGGGATCCTTCAGAACACCTATGACCTCTGCACCCAGGGCATAGGGAATGAGGATTCACCTCCAGCAGCGACACAAAGGTGCCACAGGATTTTTGGGGCATCCCGGGACACTTCCTCAGAATAGAGGACATCACATCCAACAAAGAAAAAGAATTAATTAAAAGCAGAACAAAGAAAGGCTAGTCTGCCAGTCAAACAAAAGCAGGAGCAGCGGTGTTACCACTGCGACGGCTAGAATTCGACTGAAGGTAAACAGTAGCTACCGACCGGCGGTCCCCTACTTCTAACAGGTGGATAACTACCCGCCTGGTCGTTAACGACCTTGTTAAGGCTTTTCTGGCGTATTTTCCAGCTCGCGCAAGAATATCTCCTATAGTAAAGAATGAGGGTTTGTATCAGTGTAGGAACAAATGGAAATTTAATCAATTTGTAACAGCATTCTCCTCTTTCCAAAAGAACACGACTTCTTCAGTTCCTTACGAGTTTCCTCAAGCACAAATCTCCAAATGGCTTGTGAGACAAGCTTTGCTGACACATGCTTTGTCCCACATGCTACACTTTATGTCTTTCCTGCATGAATCTTCTCTTGTCTTACACATGATTTTTCATCATAATATGCTTGTCAAATGCCTTCTTATAATCTATCCAAGCCTCGCGAAAAATCTATTTTTGGGTGAGATAGCCATGTCGTCCTGATGGAAGGAAGGTTCCTATAAGTAGCTTCCATGGGATATTTGAACTACAGTGATATTCCCAGAGAATTAACCTTCAGATTCCAGAATTCTAACTCCTGGCGCGAATATCCTATTACAACCGGGAATCGTTCTGCTCACTAAATAACACATGCATAACGAACGACAGCGCCCATGGCGCCTCCGGTAACAGGCCTAGCTCCGTAACACAAATAAATTACTCTAATTTCACTGTGAAGCAGGAGCCAAAAATTATACACTGTAAAGAATTAATACTCAACTTTCCAAAGGCGAAAGAAGCTGGAGATTGCATAATAATCCTTGCAGAATCGATCGAAAAAGTTAGATCTACAGGGAACACCACCGTGCGAATTCGCTACAAAAACAGGAATAACCGCCATCTTGGATATGACGCCATCTAGATACTCAATAGTAGTATGGGAGGAAGGGTAACCTTGAAAACGGCTGGCCTTCTAATTTGCCACTCTTCCCCCTCGAAGTGAAAACGCTATTCGGAGTGAAGATTGCTATGTGTCGTATCAAGATATACGTCCCTGATTCATGCGATATCCTTAAGAGAAATTTTAAGGATATTCACGGCAGGAGTTAGAATTCTGGAGACCTAAAGGTAAATTCTCTGGGAATATCACTGTAGTTCAAATATCCCTTGGAAGCTACTTATAGGAACCTTCCATCAGGACGACATGGCTTGAACCCAAAAAAGTTTATTTGTCTTTTCTTACAGTCTTCTAGCATTTATGTTTTGTTAATTAGCAATCGTTCATTAGTGAGTCCCAAATTTGTTTCTTATACATCTCCCTGGTGTGAGCTTTTTCATGCGTATTAAGACTACTTTTCTGCGCGAACGCTCTGTCGCAGACGCTGCACTTGTGTGGCTTCTCCCCCGTGTGCCTTCTATAATGTTCCGTGAGATAACATTTCTGAACAAATGCTTGGTCACAGACAGTGCACTTGAAAGGCTTCTCCCCGGTGTGTATTCTCTGATGTACTGCGAGATAATTTTTGTTACAGAACGCTTTGTCGCAGAGATGGCATTTAAACGGCCTCTCCCCAGTGTGAGTTCTCATATGGATTTTAAGCTGGTGTTTCAAAGTAAATTCTTTGCCGCATTCGTGACATTTCAATACCCCTCTTGCATGCGTCATCTCATGAGCCGAACAATGCATTCTCTGACGAAACGTTCTGTCGCAGAAACTGCACTTGAATGGCTTCTCGCCAGTGTGGCATCTGTTATGTAGTTCGAGATAATGTTTCTTAGAAAATGTTTTGTCACAGATATTGCACTTCAATGGATCGTTCTCAAGGTGAGTCTTAAGATGCACTTTGAGGGCACATTTCTGAGCAAATGCTCTGTCACAGACGCTACACTTAAACGGCTTCTCACCGGTGTGGACTTTATGATGCTCAGTGAGATTACTTTTACGTGAAAATGCTTTGTCACAGACGCTACACTTAAATTCCTTCTCCCCAGTATGAGTTTTGTGATGGAGTGCGAGAGAACTTTTCTGTAAAAAGGCTTTGTCACAGACACTGCACTTGAAAGGCTTATCCCCAGTGTGAATTTTACAATGTCTCACGAAGACACTTTTCCGAAAATACACTTTGCCACATTCTCTACACTTGAATGACTTCCTGCGAGGGTGAGTTTCATAATGTGCTTTAAGATCAATTTCATTAGAAAATGTTTTGTCACAGTCTCCGCATCTGAACTCGCCTTCAGTGTGGATTAGATTGTGATAACTGGGTTCAACTACTCCACTAAATTGTTTCTTGTCATCCTCACCCACAAATGACTTTTCTCTCGTACCAACATCAGTGTGAGTTTCAGACTCACTTTCCTGACAAAGAGGTTTTTCACAGCCACTGTTTTCGATCTGTTCCTCCTCTTTCAGTAAACATTCTTTCCCCTTTTCATTTCCCTCTCCTTCATCCTCTTTCCTACTTGATCCCAACTGAATGCCACAATCCTCTTTCACACCTGTCTCTACACTCTTCTCCTCTTGATTGATTTCCCTCTTGCCGATTTGTAAATCCTCCTCACTCACTGACGCATCAGAGTCCAAAGGATATTTCATGTCACCTTCGCTTGACTCAAATACTTCTGGCTCTGCTTTGAATTCCATGTCTGGCTCTGGTTTGAATTCTATTTCTGGCTCTGCTTTGAATTCTATTTCTGGATCCTTGAAATTAGAGCCATCATCACAGAGTCCATCACTCACAAAAATATCATGATTTTCCAACTCGACTTCTGAGTGTGGAAACGATTCTTCCATTTCGCTTTTTATTGGAAATTCCAATGATTCCGAGTTCATCATCTCCTCCGTATCACTGGATGACATCCTCTTCAATGTTATCTTCAACGGTTTACAGATATAAAGCTAAGGCTAAAGTTCCTATAGCATGAACCAACACAGACCTTTCTTCCTTTCTGCCAGTCCTGTATCTCTTCAAGATATCTTCGGTAGTTTACACAATCTTGTCACAAGAGGTGAAAAGTCTGAAATAATAGAAAACAGCAATCAGTGGAAAAGGCAAGATGGAAATGTTGGAGTATTCAGAAATAAAAAGAAAACTTTTTAAACTAATATAACAAGTTCTAAAAGTAATATGCATTTCTCCTAGACATACAAACCTGAGTCCTTTAATTAGGGGAGATAACTTTGGCGAGAGTTGGAATCGGTCGTTGAAATGGATAACGAGCAGTTATCCGAATGGAGAGGGTGTGGGCTCATAACTCATCTTTGATACTTCGGCTCAGTACTTAGAAAGGTGGTTTGAGGAAGGAAGTTAGATTAAGGTACTTTAACCTCCTTTATCACACAGTCCTTTGGCCTTCCTTCCTTCCTTGAAAGGGAGGTCTCTCAGGGTTCAATTTCTTGGCAGTGGACTGCCGAGAACCCTCCTCAAAAGCCTTATGAGCTTGCCTCGCAACGATATTAGTTTCAGGCAAGGCAGGTGCCGGAGCCGTGGGCCGAGACGTTATGGTTCGGCGGAGGAGGGACTCTTGACTGAGGTATTCCAAAGGTGGAGAGTCTCCATCCTCAACACCTGCTTTTGGAACCTGGAGATAACAGCATCAAGCCTCTTCAGAATCCAATTGATCCACTGTCTCGCTGAGTTGTGCGTCAGTGATTCCATCCCCCTCTGGAAGGTTTAAGAGATGGTACCGTTCATACTCTGACCAGAGCCCGGAGGCCGAGCGGTACATCATGGCCTCCCCCCCTTTCTTTGGATGCACCTGAGGGGTACCCCTGCCCCTACTCGCGCCCCAGAAGAGGCTGGATTCAAAAGAATCCGATGCGGGCCTGACGAACCCAAGTGAAACGCTGAGTTAAGAGACATGACCACGGCTGGCTGAAAGTGCATCTCGTAGAAAGGAAGAGACTCTTGTCATCTTCCTCCTAGGATCACGTCGATCTGCGGAAAAACGTTCAGGGTGGCGAGGAGTAATGAACTCCGAAGCCTCACAAACCCCAGGAGGGAAACGTCTGCGCGGTTCCTTCGGAGAGGAAACCTGTTCTGACTGAGTCAGAGGAGAAAAATGTTGGTCTATCGAAGGTCTAAGGAACTGAGTCTCTATGAGGGTTTTCACTCGCGAGTGAGAGAGGTGACCACTAGCAGGAGAGACTCTTCTCCGACTTTGCTCCACCACCGATGGAAGAGTCGGCTCAGCATGGGGGACAGCATAATCTTTGGCGACAAAATGGCAGCTGCTGTGACGAGAGTAGCTGTCAGCAATTCTACCCACAAGCGGGAAGGTTGCTGATGAAGGGAAGTTCTTCCTCGTAAGGGAGAGCCACCCAACACCTGGGGAGGTTAACTCTCCCTCAGGAGGAAAAGTTGTCCAATACCTGGAGACGAACCTAAGGGCAGCACCTCTGCTTCCCATCAACAAGCACTGTTCAAATTGAAGTTTGGTATCAAGCGCTACCTGTGAAACGTGGCCGAAGCTAGTTTCTGGGTTCACCTCAAAGGGATCCCCCGACTGGAACACCCGAAGGAACCCAGTATGCCAATGCCATTTTTCCTATGCCTCAGCAGAGGAACGAAGGAGCAGAAGCAGAGTGTTGCAGAGACTGAACCACTCTCAAAGAGGCTTAACTCTCGTGAGGGAAGGGGCGTAGTCAGCATGCTGATCACGAGCTGCCATAGGCACAACAGGGCGGAGATGAGACAGGGACAGCAGATTCCACAGGAAGGATCAGCTCTGCTTTTCTACGTCGGTTGCTTAGCCAATTGAAGTCCGGCCTACCTAGCACTGAGGAAATAATTCAAAGAATAAAAGACAAGCTCCTGAGGGAGGACAACCTAACTTGCTGGGGAAAGGTGTTCCCAGAGAAAACAGAAACATACTAATGACTGTTCTCCCCCTTCGCGGGTCATCATTGTCGTGAGGAGAGCGGCGTCGTAAGAACTGTAAAAAAGAAAAAAAAACATTACAATTAATTAATTATCTGACAAAAGAAACCACTTGCGAGAACCACTAAACCCACCAGCAGGAAAGGAGAGTTCCCAAAGAGGAAGCGGAACAAGCTAAAGACTATACTCTCCCTCCGCCAGCAATGTATGGTCGTTGGCCCATCACCGCATGAAGGAGTGCAGCATCGAATACTGTAAAATAAAAGCTAAATCACAAAGTTATTATTTAAATTGATTACTGAAGAAAACCATTCGGGATCGCAACCTAACCCATGTAACAGGAAAGGTGTTCCCTCACAGAGTATCTGCAAACTGCCCACGTAACGAGGGAGAGTGACATCGTCAGCCAGGAAGAGTAAGACTGAAGTAAAGCTCTGTAAAAGGCCGCAAGCAGTCTTCCTCCAAGAACTTGCAGGGAAAGAGCGACCTTTACATCCGAATGGACGAGGAGTATCCACACAATGATGACTCCCGAGTCACTCGGAAGGCCACAAGACTATTGGCTGTCCGGTGTCCAAGGGAGAAAGATCGTAAGAGAAGGTTCTCCGCCCTTTGCTGTCAAAAAAACAACAACAGTCACTGTAACATACATACATATACCAAGGCACTTCCCCCAATTTTGGGGGGTGCCGACATCAACAAATGAAACAAAAACAAAAAGGGGACCTCTACTCTCTACGTTCCTCCAGCCTAACAAGGGACTCAACCGAGTTCAGATGGTACTGCTAGGGTGGCACAGCCCACCCTCCCACATTATCCACCACAGATGAAGCTCCATAATGCTGAATCCCCTACTGCTGCTACCTCCGCGGTCATCTAAGGCATCGGAGGCAGCAGCAGGGCCTACCGGAACTGCGTCACAATCGCTCGCCATTCATTCCTATTTCTAGCACGCTCTCTTGCCTCTCTCACATCTATCCTCCTATCACCCAGAGCTTTCTTCACTCCCTCCATCCACCCAAACCTTGGCCTTCCTCTTGTACTTCTCCCTTCAACTCTTGCATTCATCACCTTCTTTAGCAGACAGCCATTTTCCATCCTCTCAACATGGCCAAACCACCTCAACACATTCATATCCGCTCTAGCTGCTAACTCATTTCTTACTGTAAGAAAAGCTTAAATATGTATAAAAACATTACCAGAATGTTTTCATATATACATAAAAAGAAAAAATCATAAGTTTAAGAATCTAAGAAAAAACAAGTCAAATGGCAATAAGTTGGAGAGAGGAGAGAGACGTCTCTCTCTCTCTCTCTCTCCGAGCCAAATGCAAAGTGGGTACTCAGCCCAGGTGTGTGAGTGAGTGGGGTAGCATACGACCCGCCAATCCTCCCATTAAACAGCGTGTGAATATTTACCCTCGCTGAAAGTCTTACGGCTTCTCTTTCAAGTTCACTGAAAGTAATATCCCCTATAAATAGCATTGCTTTGTATTAGTGACAGAGCAAACTAGGTTTAAGGCTGAGCGATAGCCTTTCACCGCCGAGACCGAGCAGTTTTTCCTCCTGAATGTACAACAAAAACTCTGTGATCAGTGATTTTCTACCTCGCGTTGTAGACGGTGATAGAAGACCTTCTGAGGGAACCCCCCCCCCAGACATCTGTTTTGCCACTGTATGCTAAAAACCTCTTTGTAGGGATGCGACTGTCTTGTGAAAGATATCTGTGTGTGGTTGTCAAAGAAGGTTGTGTAGGGGTGGTAGCTCCCTTTGAACCTCTGTCAGCAGAAGTAGAAGGTCTGGGTACCATTCTGCTTCCTGCTACAGTGGTGCTATTAAAATCATCAACAGGTTGTAAGATGATCTCAACTTAATGACTTAATGGGGAGTCTCCTCATTAGGCAGGAAGTGGGGGGGGGGGACGCCTAGATGTCCAGTTGTTCCACGGGTGTTTAAACGTGTCCTGGAATGCTGCCTGTGGATCTGCTACTGGACAACAGTACACCGGAAGTGTTCAGTTGAGAGATGTCACGAACAGGTCTAATATAGGCGAACCATATAAAGTCAGGACTTTGTTGTCTATCTGGGGTTGCAAAGATCACTTGAAGTTAACCTATTTGAATCCTCACGCTCAGATTATCTACAAGAGGGTTTTCCTTGCATGGAATGAACGGGGCTCACAGAGAGATCGAATTGCCTTCCCTCCATCACAGAATTTTCAAGGTTAGATGGCAGATACGCCGTGAAAACGTACCCTCTTGTTTACTTAGATATGCTACTTCTGTGGTGTTGTCTCTCATCAACACACGGTGTGTGCTGAAAGGAGTTATTGTAAGTGTGGAGGGTTACACTCAGTTCCAGGAGGTTTAGACCATAGCCCAAAGTCCATATGCTAACAGGGGAGTCCCCCATCCTTGTTTTGATCAATCCAGCGAAGGAGAGAGAAGATCTACTATTTTGAGAAGGTTAGAATCTAGGACCCACCAACTCGAGTCTCTCTTTTGCTCTAGTTCTACAAAAACCAGCAAGTCCAGATGGTTTCTGTTTTGTGACCAGAAGTTCTTCAGCTGCCACAGGAGAGATCAAATGCAAAGGCGACCGTGGGGGGCCAGACACTCCAGGTATGTCAAATGCATCAACAGGCACTGTCACCGGTGAGCTTGTGAACCTCGTAAGGGAAAGTGATGAGCAACTTCCTTGAATCTCTCAACTCTGAATCAGAAATACTTTTCCTAGACGGGTGTTTATCTGAATTCCCAGATATACAAGGTTCTGGGATGGTTATAGGGAGGACTTCTCGAAATTCATCACGACCCTCAGGTCGAGGCAAAAAGCAAAGAGCCTGTCTCAGTAAAGAAGATGGGTCTCAGCCGAGTCTGCCAGAATCAAACAGTCATCTACATACCTAAGTAGATGAAAGATGTTGGCAGGACCAGGTTCAGACTTGAGTGAACACTTGTGAACATTTGAGGGGCTGTCCACAGGCTGAAGCATAGCACCCAAAACTGATATATATTCATGCAAAACGAATCTCAAGATACTTCTTAATGATGGACAAAGCGAGATTTGGAAGTATGCATCTTTTAAATCCAGTGTGACCATGAAGTTCCCCCTGCCTGACCGTGTCTGCAGCCTCCATCTTCGATGAAGTTTGATGAACAAACACGTTCAAGATTGAGATCCTATGACTGATCTCCAGCCTCCAGGCGTCTTCTCTAAAAGATAGTCAATTGAAGAAGCCTGGGGACTCGTCAACAACCTCCTGGAGAGTGCCCTTCCCTAGCGTGGGTGGTTTGGATTTCTGCCCAAAGGGCGAGGCCCTTCACTGATCTCTTCACGAGAGAAGATGCCGTGTCAGAGGAGGGCGATTGCTGGTAAACGGGACGCAGTACCCTCATCAGAGGACCTTTACTGTCCAAGGATCGACCCTGGGCAACTCCCATCAGTGTCACCTGCGTCTCAGGCATCCCCCCCACCTGTGGTAGTGTGGGAGGAATGGCCCCCTAGAGGGAGAGTCAATGTTTTCCAGACTTGCCTTCTCTTCCACGAACCTTCTTACTAAGAAAGGGTTGCTTGGGATTCAAAACTTCCTTGCCGCTGGACTGCCTAAAAGACTCGTTCGTTGTCTTGTGAGCCAATGAAGAGGGACGAGAGGTTACGGCTCTATGGAGAAGGGAGTCTGAACTCTCCTCCCTCCATTCTTCTGCAACTGCGTCGATGTCTTCCATGTTGAACAAGGAAGAACAAGAAACCGACGAGTTGGAAAGACGGAGAGCCTTTCTCTTCGGCACTTGCCTCTGGAATCTTGAAATGAGAGAGTTCCATCTTTACAAGGTCCAGCTAGCCCCCTGATTGGCTGCGTTGTGCGCTAGAAACTCTACAACTGTAGCCCTGGAAAGGAGGATGTTCTTAAATGCTTTCTGTTTACCTAGATCTGACAAATTCTCAGTGCTGGTCAGATAGCCAACGGAGCCTGACCAGTAGTCTATCCATGAAGAGGCTTGTAGAGTTTCATTTTCAATCCTTTCCATTTTGGCGGTGTCTGCAGTCGAAAACGTCACTTGTTGAGTCGCCAGCTTCTCAACCGTCATGCCCCGTGCCAATGCTGACACTGCCGGATCTAACGGCAGGGGAGAAGGATTGTCACCGAGTACATTGTAGTACCGTACATCATCTGCCTGACGAAAGGCGAAGGAAGTAAACGAGACAAGTTGCTCGCCCTAACTGAGTCTTTCATATCTTTGATTTAAAATATGACCTTTTTAATGGACTCTGACACCATCTTAGACCAAGGCAACTCAAGCTTGATTTCACCAGGTCGTGGGGCTTTGCAGAAACAGATCTAAAACTGTCTCTCTCTCTCTCTCTCTCTCCTTGGGAGGGGAATACATGGGTTCCGCGAGTCCATTAATCTATCATATGCAGGACAGAACTTTCATAAAGGAATAGTCTGACTCCCATTGCTCGGTGGAAGGAGCTTTAGGGCAAGCCAGTGGAGGCAACACACCATTTGAGTTATCCAAGTCCAAATCCAAGGATTCATCCAACTTTAGACTCACACCCATAGGAGCCTAGGGTCATCAACCTGTAACCCAGCAGGACTTGTTGAGACTCATGAAGTCCAGGAGGGCACGGTGGAAAGAGACTCCGATACCAGGGAGCCGGCGTTCACAATCACCAGAATGCTCCAAAGAGCTATTGCGAGGTGGTGAGGAGTCATGCACCCACTTACAAGGCACTAGAGGGGGAGACCACTCAGGAGAGGAAGACCTTTCGTGCTGGCCAGACCATCTTCCGACCTTGTACTACTATTGAGGTTCGCGAGGAACCTCGGGCCGAGCAAACTCAGTGCGCGCACTCACCCTGAGGGGTGAGGCACTAGGTTGGAACTCTGAAGAGATCCAAAAAGCAATTCCTCAGGTGGACAAGGAATTATCTGAGTCGCTCTCCTCATAATGTCCGCTAGCACATTCCTCTTACCCAGAATGAAGCGAGCTGATAGGGACACCGAGTTGTCTTCTGGCCATATCAGCATTTCCGCAGATAGATGGCCTAAATGCTGTGAAAAGGTACTTCCTTGTTCGTTGATGTATGCCACCACCATGGTGTTGACACTCATCAACACCATGGAGTGACTTGACAGGAGCTGTTGAAACTGTTGGAAGGCCAGAAGGGCTGCCCTCATTTCCAGGAGGTTTCAGTGCTGCGTTGGTTGTAGGGATGCTTATCAAGATTTACCACAACCCCCGGATGGCGGAAAATCTTGAGAATTCTGTCTCGGTGTTGGAGAAGGGTTGCCACTGAATCTGCTAGAATTAGCCAGTCGTCCAAGTGCCTTAAGAGACGAATGCTGTTCTTGTGAGTCTAGGTTGATGTTGGGGGGAAAACCTTGTTAAAACCCGAGGTGCTGTGGACAGGTCGAAATAAAGCTCCTTAAACTGGTACTGCTGATCGTCTATGATGATTCTTAAATACTTCCTTGAAGACGGATGGACTGGAATCTAGAAGTAAGCATCATCCTTTAAATCCAGTGTAATCATGAAGTCCTTCGGTCTGACTGCCTACGTGCTACCTTGTCGTCTTGTTCCAACGAACAGCGCTCCGAAGGGCTAGCGAAAAGCCAGGACCAATCCAAAACCCTTCTAGTCATCCCGCGCGGAAGAGACCACTCGGGAAAAGACCTAACTCGCGGGCGAGAAAGGCGCTCCCCCTTGAGTAAAGCAGGAAAATGCTTTGGACTTATCACTCCCTCCATCAGCTGAGTTAACTCAGGTTGAGGAAGAGCATCGTCATCAGCGTGCTGACGAGGAAGACAGAGGTCAAGCACTGGGTTGGCCAGATTTAACCTTACCGATGGAGAACTACGAGGAGCACTGAATCGAGGCTGCTCTTGCACAAGCCCTGAGGGAGACAAGAGACTCTGTCGGTGCACAATACCTTCAGTCTCCGGGAGGAAGACCAAGGGCAAACTCTGAGGAAGCCTATGTGCCTCTTCTGTGCCCCTGAATAGATCACCTGCAGCGTTGTGCACCTTAAAAATGTTCGTGAGCATATAGCTAAGCGATCAGATATCTCCCGGTAGTAAGGCCCTGCTCAGCCTTGGGTGGAACAAGTTTACTCGTAAGCGAATGCCTGTTTGCTATCGTTCGGAAACATAAGCGTGAGCTGATTCCATAACCTAAGAAATAGAGGGTTAAAAGAATAACCTCGAAGGGTTATGTCTTACGAGACTGTTGTTCTTTGAGGGCATGACGGAGTGAGGCAGAGATCACAAGAGATCAGAGATCTAAACCATGTGAGTGTTATGACGAGTTCTCTAACCCGTAGAGAGCAGAGGTTCAAGATAATAACCACGAAGGATTATGTTTCCCGAGCCTCATTCCGAACCATGGAGGGATGCGGCAGACGCCAGCGGTCGGAAAGCATTCTTATATGCGGCAATCGTTAGGTAGGATTATGTCTAACAAGACTGAAGGCACAATGGTGGCATGTGGTGTCCACAAGCGGTCAGCAGTCATTCCCAATTGCGGAAACAAACCCTGAGGGTTTCGTCTGAGACTCGATGTACATTTCTGTGTTTCCACCTTCCTGGTGAGGTCTGGCAGCATATGGGCTAGCGTGCATGTGCAATAAACATACCTCACGTCATCCAATTACAATTTATAAGAAGATGTCAACTTGTAGGTAACTATATACCAAATCAAGTGACCTAAATAGTTAAAGACCGGGAGAAGAGGTGGCGACTGATCATCAATGTACATGACCCAGTAATACACTAAAAGTAGTAGCAGTAGTGAGGCGAATGTTCGTACACGTCATACCTTTGTGAGCGCTGACGAGAACACTTGCGCCAATGTGGAAACTTGCGTATCCACATGCACGGGCCACTTAAATGTTTGTGCACGATATCTCTCTTTTGTATAGCTGTACTGTATGGCGAGCTAAAGCTCATATAGTTACAGCTTTCTCAAGTGAGAAGACGAATTCCTAATATGGTGTATCATATAGGGAGATTTGTGCCATTCTCACTGTACTTGTGTGCTAACTACTGCACAAGTTTCAAGTGGGCGAGTGAGATATTAAAAAGGTAAGATGGCGAGTGTGCTGAGCCTTTTGTACAGTTGGCGAGTGTTGGGTTAGGCATGTAGATATGAGTGTGCACTAAACTCCCCCAATTGTATGTAGTGGTGAGGGGCTGCACCCTAACGAAGTAGCACGACTTGTGGCAACAGTAGCATGCAGTTCTAATCACTCACAGCAAACCAACCTATTATGGAGGGCCGTGACTAGTATGGATGGCTTTGCCGAATCATGCAGGCAGCAGTGGAGTCATGGAGGTCTGCTTTACAAGAGTCCCTGATCCACTGAGCTGTTGCCTTCAAAGGGCCGGAACCCTTGAAAGCAACAGATGGAAGATGGCGACTGCAAGAGGTCCTTCCACAGGTTGCAAATGAGACTCGTTTTGTATCCTGAGGGTACGGAGGGAAGGCAGTCTCTCCCGCAGGCGGGAAAGGCGACCACCCCCTGTAGTTGCTGTCGGCAATTCTTCCCGCAAGTGGGAAGATTGCTGACCATAGATGGTGGAGGGAAGCTACTGTATTCCTCGAAAGGCAGAGTTCCCCAACACTTGGTGAATGTTAACATTCCCGCGGAAGGGATGTTGTCCAGCACATGGAGGCAGACCTTCCGGCAGCACTCTCTGCTTCCCGTCAACGAGCTGAGCTCAAGTTGAAGGTAAGCACCAAGAGCTGCCTACGATGATGACACTGCTTCGACGATGAAACTTCTTCCATAGTTACTGGGTCATCCTCCTACTCCAGCATTAGGAGGAACAAGGGAGACTCTGACGAGGGCTAATGTTCTGTTGATTCATCACCTCCAGATTCTCTGAAAGGATGACAGAGGTTAATCCTTAACTGAAGACTCTCGGCAAACCATTCGTTAGCGATGAGACTCGAAAACCCCAAGGAAGGCAGGACTTACGGCAACGGGAGAGACTTTCCAAGTGGTGCACGCCGCCACTTCGCTGAGGAAAGCGACGATGTCCGCACCTGCGGGTCGTACGGGGGTCGCACACTCTATCGATGTAGTACCTCTAGAGGGACCATCACACATACTTGACCGTCCTCCGGAGGAGCACAAGCGAGCAGACTCAGAGAGGAGGGATCGTCGACGACGAAAGAAGTCAGAGTTTCTTCGCCTTTGAGGAAAACCCCGAAGAAGCCAAATACCATTGACCTCCTTTGCAGTCTACCAATCTCCCCCTCTGGAAGGATGGTTACTCCCGACCCTCGATACCATTAGTCCAACAAGCAGGAAGACTCCCGAACGAGAAAAGTCAAAAGGCCAGTTGGTAACGGGGGTGAGAGAACAGGACATCCTCACTCGTCAGAGCCAGAAGCAAAAGTAACGAGAGAGCACAGGTGTGTGTGTGTGTGTGAGCGGGGTAGCCGGTACTTATCCCTACACCTCCGCTAACTAGCGGTGGGGTAGTTAGACCTCCCAAAAGCCTTAGAGCTAGTCTTCCTACTTTGTCGAAAGTAAATTCCCTAATAAAGATCGAAGGGTTTTGTATTTAGTGTACGGAACAATTTACCATCTTAATTCTGTTTCTTATTTATCCCAAAGTCTATACAAACCTGAGTATGTCTTCAGCGTTGCTGCAAGGGCCATTGATTCATTAATCGGGTACATAGTGCATGTGAGCGCACACAGTTGCCATGCTCACTTTTCTGTCAAAGACTCTTCGCTCTTGATCTCCGGCTCGGAACTGAAACGGGTGGTGGAGGTGTTAAAGGGCTCAAGATTGCATACAGTACATAGAGAAATATGACAAATTTGGAATTTGTATTTTTCCTAATGATAGAAACCTGGAGCTATTTATAGGGAATATTACTTTTGGCGTAGCTGAAAGACGAGGGATAACAACCTCAACCGCTAGTTAGCAGGAGGGGGGGGGGGATAGCCGGCTACCCTGCTCAATCACACACCTAGGCTGATCACGTACTGCTTGCAGGCAGGACTTTCTTGGGGGATAGGGGCTGGTGGGCCAATCTGTATAAATAGCTGCAGGTTTGTATCATTAGGAAGAATACAAATCAATTCCAAATTTGTCATTTGTTCCGTAGCTATAAACAAACCTTCGCTATTTAAAGGGTTTGACTCACCTCTTAGAGGGGTGGAAGTCCGTGCCAACTGGATCTTGGCATCTGACCCATCTCCGGATTCCTACAGCTAGATGGCAGAGGGACTGTCAAAAATACCTCCTTGGTCGTTTATGTACGCCATCACCATGGTGTTGTCGCTTTCCCCGCGCCACGGAGTGCCCTGAATAGAGCTGATGGAATTGCTTGAGGGCTAGAAATGTTGCCCTTATTTCCAGGGGTTTTAAGTGGCACTGTCGCTTGGACTCGGACCAGAGCCCGCAGGCTGTGTGGTGGAACAGGTGAGCCCCACGTAACCACCTTCTTCTGAGACCTCAATGAAGACCATCAATTCCAAGGGAGGAGAGAGTGTCTATTCCCATGAGCAGATTGAAGTCGGACACCCAACAGCTCAAGTCCCTCTTTTGCTCTGACCATATCAGAACCAGGATGTTCGAAGAGTCTAAATACTGAGACCAAGAGGTCTTCAGTTGCCACGGTAAAGAGCAAATGCACAGGTGGCTGTTGGGGACCATTTTCTCCAAGGTGGCCAGATGCCCCAGTCACCTTTGCCACTGCTATGCTGGCAAAGCAGCCTGTGACAGAAATCGGGTGCGATGCCTATTTCGTCCTCTTTATTCTTTCTTTGTACGTAAAAACTTTGCCTAGTCTGGTATCGATCTTCATTCCTAGATAAACCAGTTCTCCATAAGGAGACACGTACGCTCTACGCATGCATCTCAAACCAACGTGCCCTGCCCCACTACTGAACCGGTAGAGTGGGGTGCGTCTCCAATGCGGAGATCCCCTATGGCAAGGCAAATATTGGCAATAGAAATGTGAGGCGAAGACTGGCGAGCACCTGTACTATATAGGCATTCGCAGGTAAGATGGCGGGCACCTGCGTTTCCTGTCTCACAGCTACAGTAATCTGCAGTGGTGAGTGAGTACGTGCTACCAAGGTTATGCGCACATGTGGTGAATGCAATGCCGAAGCATGACATATGGGCGAGTAGGCTCTTACAAACCGGCTATGAGGTTAGTGAGTGACCTAGATCGCACGCAGACCTCCCTCAGGCGGAGGAGCTCGCCCGCCCACATCGTTAGTTCTCAGTGAATGGGTGCACAATACTGCACAAGACTTCCTTGCAGGACTCAGGTCTGTGATCACTTGCGACAAAGTGGTACAGTACAGTATATCCCAAAGCACTCTTATACAACCTGCCTCCCACAGAAGCTTGGCGAGTAGCGTTATGTGCTCCTACAGGAGGAGGCATTTGCTTGTAAAAGTAAAATAAGGCTGCAGGAGACGCGTTGTACCAGCAACCTTTCTGGGAGGAAAATAGTCTTCCCTTCCGAACTATCGGACACTGGGATGGGCTCTGGGCTACCTGGTCAGCCAATAACCCATTAGGGTAGCCACTCCTGCCCCAAGATTGTCTGTTGCTCCACACTGAAGGATTGTTAAGTTCAACTGAGAGGAACAAGGAACCTCGACACTCAAGCAAAAGATTAACTCTCATCAGATGAGCACATGGGGCCGAGAGATTGCTTAGCTAGTAAACATCTCAAGTTGATTGCTGTTGAGTTACGCTATCAGTTGCAAGCAACTGTTCTTTGGGGACATGGTGAATCCTGTCCTCCAACAGCCTTCACTCCAATAGGAGTTGGTCGTGTAAGTATGGATACGGATCAGTAACACCAGAGTAGCCAGTACTCTCTAGCGGTAGAAGGAATTACAGCAAATCTCCCTAGCTATCGTTGTTCAGCAAGAGATCAGTTGCTAATGATTCATAGCACGAAACTTCTTCTGAAAGGCAAGATTAAGATGTACTTTCAATCCACTTTCAAACAGGAAATTGTATGCATAATGCCAGCAACAAACCAGTAACAGAGACAGCCAAATTGCCCTGTGGGGGGTAGGACAAGCATGAGTACTTCGCGAAGACTTTAAGTCTCGCAGAGGAGTCAGGCGCAGCGCTGTCCACCCATCCCCTGAGCTCTACCGAGGTGAGTGGGCGGTGAGCTCTTCTACCTGACGTAGGTCTGTGAACACTGCGAACAACCCAGGTTGCTCGTCATAGTACCCATTGTGAATTTGGGAAACCTTACTCACCAGCACGAAGAACTTCAGCTTACTGTTGCCTCAAGTGCGTTCTACTTCGGTGGCACGTACTTGCTCACACTACCTGTACCCATTCTTACAGGTGAGAGTCAACTCTCTCCTCGCTAATGCTCGCCAGCGTTCTTTTAACGCTCGCCAGTACTTGCGAGTAGGGTCTCTTGAACTCACAATGGGTACCATGGCGAGCAAGCTGGGTTGTTCGCAGTGCTTGCAGACCTTGGTCAGGCAGAAGAGCTCGGCCACCCACGTCGCTAGAGCTCAGTGGATGAGTGCACAGAGCTGCACCTGACTTCTCTGTGAGACTAAGGTATTTGCGAAGTACTCATGCTTGTCCTACCCACCCGCCCTAGAGGGTTGGCAAGTAGCTTTACGTCCTCCCCTCGCAAAGGAACAAAAAAGGCTGTGCTGAACTCGATGAATATGAGTTTCTCCCTCGTAAGAGGTTGAAACTATGATGCGCAGGTCCCGAAGGGCCTGACCTCACAAAACTCCAAGGGCTTTCTTGATCCTAATTCCGAAGTTATAACCAACGAGACTCGTCAAAGGGAGAGGCGGCGACCGCAAGCGATCAGCAGACATCATCATCTGCGGCAAAGACCACAAAGGGAAAATACTCACAAGACTCTATTTGTACCCTAAGGGTCGACGGCGAGGAGGAGGAACTACAAGCAGTTGCCTAACTCCGTCGCCAAGCTCCAAAGAGCAGGAGTGGGGCATGGACGAATCCAATTCCGCCACATGAATCCCCAGGAGGAAATCACTCTGGTGAAAGCCGTCTCTCCCTTGGCTGTTCGCCCCGCAAGTGGGAAGATTGCTGGACAGTGGCTGGTGGAGGGTAACTCTCCCTCTGAAGGGAAAGTTGTTCAACACCTGGAGGCAGACCTCCAGGCAGTGCGCTCAGCTTCCTGTCACCGAGCTGAGCTCAAGTTGAAGGTCAGCATCTAGAGCTGCTTGTAAAACAGCCGAAGCTAGTTTCTGGGTTCACCCCAAAGGGATCCCCCAACTGGAAACCCTGAAGGGAACCAGTCTGCCACAGCTTTCGTTCCAACGCTGGAGCTGCAAGAATGATGCCACGATATTTAATTTTGAAATAGATAACTTTTATTTGTATAGTATGTTTCCTTTCTTAAGGTTTCTTTCCTCAACCACATTTGATCTGTAATTAATTTCTTTTTTAAATCTTACTTAAGATTTGAGATATTCAGTATTAATTAGGTAATTCTGTGAAGTTTAGGCTACAAAGTGGAGTTGGCATACTGACAATAAAGGGATAGGGAAATTCTAAGGTTCACACTGTGTCCCCTTGCCCAGAATAAAATCAAAGGATGGTGCCCAGTGGCCATTTCCTTTTTCATTTTTTTACTTTCGTCCAGTTGTCTGGGAACAATCCACAGCATTTTTGTGTAGTGTGGTGTTAGAGAGGGGGCGGCAATCTGACACTAGGTAGTCTGCATACTAAGTCCGACTGCAGTCTGTAAACCACCACAACAAAGGTGAGAAGAAGCAGAGGGCGCTGCAGCTAACTGTAGCACCCTCGGAAACCATTCCTTAGCAGGGAAACCAAAAAGTTACAAGGAAGGAAGAGACTCCCTCGGTGGTGGCCGCCGTTCCTTAGCTAAGGGAAGTGATGGAGTCCGCACCTAAAGGATTAACTGATTGATTGATTGAGAGTTTTCTGGCACCCGGACATCTAAGGTCATTGACGTTGATATCATTTGTTATAAATAAAGAGTAAAATTAAATTCAATCTAAAATAATAGCAGTAAAGATGTCCCTATAAAAGTTAAATAGCTTTCAGAAGACCTGCTTCTGAAATAAATCTAAAAATACCGCTAGCACGGTACGTCACACCATGTCCGAGAATCTTGGCTGGGATGAACCTGCCATCCTCACCTTAAGCCTCAAACAGATATTGATTTCTTAAGGTACTAAAAGTGGGGCATTCTGTCAAAAAGTGTCTCACTGTCAAGGTTAAAAGGTTTTGACAGGAGAGCAAGACTACTGTATATCATTACTCTACCGAGCCGAATAAAACAGTGACGGTTTGTTACTAGTGCAGGTGCGAGCAGGGTGGTTGGTCTACACCCCGCTCCCCTTCCACTCACTAGCGGAAGGTAATTACACCTCATTAAAAACTTTAACGACTTGTTTCAGCTATCGCTGAAATATACCTCCACTGTAAAGAGAATGGTTTGTACATAGTTTTGGGACAAGTATAATGTTATTGATCTCCTGAAATTTCTTGTAATATAAGCTAATCATTAAACTATCAGTTACCTACACACACTTACAATGCTACTCACTCTATTTTCCCAGTGGGATTTCTAAGTAAGTCTCAGGGATATCTTGTGTTACGTACTGTTCCTTTGAGGTATCCGCATGATAAAGAAGTCATATAATTCATTTCAAGATAAGAGGTGCCATTCATTACCTAGAAGATAAAAGTATCATTACAAATTGTATACAATGAATCATAAACTTTACATTGACGTTAAAGACTTGTTCAATTGGATTTGAAATGACAAATTTGAATTTGAATTTTTATTAACTATACAAACCTGAGGCTCTTTGCATGGTATTATTTTGGCGCTAGTTGATCCATTAAAGCTTTTGCAGGGGATAACTACACTTTGCTAGTTAGTGGAGGGGGTAGCCGGGGTAAACAAACCACAGCATTCACAGGAACACTAGTAAACAACCGTCACTGTGCAATTGCAGGAGGACTTCTGGGGGAAGGTGATGCCGGTATCAGTATGTGTAAAGAGCATAGAGGACACCTGAGGCTTGAGAGGTGCTACTACGTCTGGGATAAGATGGAGCTTCACTCCCTTGGGCGGATTCCAGCTGGATGGTAGGAACGCTGAGGGAAGGAACTGTCGGGAAACGGGTGTTCGATCCTAAGACCCACTGCTTCACTGTATGGACAAGGCCCAGAAACCAAGGGGCTAGAGCGGGGCATAGAAGAATTCAACGCACTTCAGTGGAAACCCTAGGGGGTGGGGGAGAACAATCAGGAACAGGCCATCTCTCCTGCGGGTGGGAGGGACGATCAACTCCTTTTGCTCCAGACGGCAAATCTCCTCGTAGGTGAGGAGCTTGCTGAACAGATGCTGGTGAAGGGAATCTTTACCTCGTCAGGGATGATCACCCCACACCTGGTGGAGAACGACTCTCCCTCGTAAAGGGAGGTTGTCCACCACCTTGAGGCAGACTGCTGGACAGGTCACTTCATCTTCCTTCTGGTTGAGCAAACTCAGCTAAAAGATCAACTCCATGAACAGTAGTTGAGACGTTGGGGCGAGAAGAAGTTGAGGTCAAGTTGGCTGAGCATGTACAAGACTCTTTCGATCTTCGACATACAGAATCTCAGGGGAGAAGATAAGAATCAACCTCTGTGGAGGATATTTGCTTCCGTTGCACTTCCATCCGCAAGACCACCTGCAACCTTTTCTTGCTGCTTCCCTAGCGGGAAGCAACAGAGGCCCCTACTACGCAAGGTAGTCCCGGAGTCACAAGAGCGCTATTCGCACAGTACACCTCCGACTCACAGTGGAAGTCGAACAAGCAGAGTCATCATGGAGAGGCCGAGTCGACGGAGATCGATGGCGCGGTTTCTTTCCCGGTCAGACGATCCCTCTTCGCCTTCTTCTTCCGTCGTCTACTAAACCTCAACCATTAGGAGGGCGACTGATCCCAACACACCTGTCCAGGAGACTCCTGCACCCAAGAATGATCCCTGCACGCAGGACAGAGACCGTGAGGATCCGTCTCCTCAGCTTACATGAAGGTGCAGCAATGGCGCCCTTCATTAACAGGGCAAAACCTCATGACTAAAGATCCTATGGACAGTCATACCTGAAAAAGAAAAAGATCAAAAAGAAATTTTCTTGCTTTTAGGTCAGTTCAATAATAGAAATCTTTTATTTTGGGGTTTTAGCAAAGAGCAAGATGTCTGTACTCCACCAAACCGAAATAAAAAAGTGGCAGTGTTTACTAGTGTTGGTGTGAGCGGAGGGTAGTTACACCTTGCAAAAACCTCAACGGCTGGGTTCAGCTATCACCGAAATAATATCCCTATGTAAAGAGCGTAAGGTTTGTATATAGTGCCGGAACAAACGATATTATGAAGCAGTTTTACAATTTACGAAATACCCCTGTATGATTAGGTGTTTCCCTAATAGGAGTGAAGCCGGTTTCTAAGGATACGGAAGGCTACGGGAGTATCATAGGGGGCCGTCGGTCCTCCCCCCCCCCCCCCGGCAAGTATGTAAGGACACGGCTCCTAGGTTAGGTTAGGTGGGAACAGACACTTAGGTTATGTGGTGTGAGTTAGTTTCCCTTTTAAAATGTCATGAATGAAAAACCCCCTTTCAAAAGGGAAACAAATATGAACACCACCTAACCTAAGGTTCCCCACCCAACCTAACCTAAGAGCTGTATCCTTACCTACTTACCTAAAGGGGAGAGAACGTCCCTACGACCACATTAGACCGCAGTATCCTTGGGCTATCCTAAGGCTATTTCTTAACCCTGCCTTTGTTTCCTACCAGGCTTCACTCTTGACATACTTCGTAAATCGTAAAACTAACATTTTCCCCATCAATAAAATCTATTTACCAAGTAATAAGAAATATATCTGCTGTGCTATCGAAATACATTCACCCCCAAAGATATCTAACTACATTGACCCCTATATTCGAATATATAAATAATTAACTATAAATAATCATAAAGTGATTGGTTATTGATATAAACTTACTTTAGTGGAATATTAAAGTTGAATTTGGATGAATATCAGATGGTAAAAAGGAACTCCATAAACGTTTAAGACGAATGACATTGCTTGGAGATAAGGAAAAATGTCGTACAGAGTCACATTTGGTATACGTTTATCTACAAATAAAGACATTTTAATTATATTTATTTGGATGTAAAATGTAAATTATACATAATTATATTCATTTCATCACAGCCTTTGAATCTAGTATATTGTGAATAAGGATTTTAAAAAGCTAATCTTTTGGTCGTTCGTCTGGCAGTGAAATTCTAATGTTTTGATTCAACGTTTTTTCAAAGAAAACGTTTCATGGTAGACTTCGGTAGATTTTCTTTTTCAATTTTGATTTTATTTGAGCTATATTAAATCTTTATATTATTATTATTAAAGTTTTATGCAAGTAGTTTGGGTGTTTTTCCATACGAAGATAATAAATAGATTAATAAATAAATAAATATTTTTTTTTTATTTTACCTCAGGATAATGTAAGTAATAATTTTCTAATAAAAAAAATTATGGGCAAATATTCAGAAATATTAGAGAGAGAGAGAGAGAGAGAGAGAGAGAGAGAGAGAGAGAGAGAGAGAGAGAGAGAGAGAGAGAGAGAGAGAGAGAGAGAGCTAGTTACAACTCAAAGGGTATGGAGTGAATAATGATGGGAATAACACAGACAGAAAAAGAGCAACATGGATACGAGAGGAAACTAAAGTAGAAGATATTCTAACAACATGTAAGAGAAAGAAATGGACATACATGGACAGGACATATAATGAGAATGACAGACAATAGATGGACATTAAGAGTAACAGAATGGGTCCCTAGCAATTATAAAAGAAAAGGGGGAGGAAGAGAAGACAATGGATTGACGAACTAAGAAAGATTGCAGATATAGCTTGGCATAGAAAGACCATAAACAGATGCAAGTGGAAGGAAGTGTCTGAGGCCTTTGTCCTGCAGTGAACAAAAGCCTCCGGTACTTCTCTGGAGAGAGAGAGAGAGAGAGAGAGAGAGAGAGAGAGAGAGAGAGAGAGAGAGAGAGAGAGAGAGAGAGAGAGAGAGAGAGAGAGAGAGAGAGATATTTGATGCCACAATAGAAACCTCAAATCAATTTCTCTCTCTCTCCAGAGAAGTACCTATCATACAATCTATCTAGTAAGGTATTCCCCCAATTTGCGGGGGGGGGGGGGTTAAATTGCTTAGTGTATCAATAATTGGAATCCACCAGAGCTGGGAAAAGAATATCGATATCGAAGTCTTTTATTAATACTATTAATTAAATGATTATTGGAATCTTATAACATATTTTAACTATCATCATCATCAGGTATTACTAGTCCACTGCAGGACAAAGGCCTCAGACATGTCCTTCCACTTGCATCTGTTTATGGTCTTTCTAGGCCAATCTATATCTGCAATCTTTCTTAGTTCGTCAATCCATTGTCTTCTCTTCCTTCCCCTGTTTCTTTTATAATTGCTAGGGACCCATTCTGTTACTCTTAATGTCCATCTATTATCTATCATTGTTATTATATGTCCTGTCATGTCCATTTCTTTCTCTTACATGTTGTTAGAGTATCTTCTACTTTAGTTTGCTCTCGTATCCATGTTGCTCTTTTTCCGTCTCTTTGTGTTATTCCTATCATTATTCTCTCCATACCTCTTTGAGTTGTAACTAGCTTATGTTTTAAAGCTTTATTATTATGTGCGACACAAGCTCTTGCGCTGGTAGCCCAAAAGAAAATGTTTTCTCTTCCGAGGATGAATAACAATGAAAATCACAGAAATGGCTGCAAATAGTAGTAATCGGTTTAATGAACTAAATCTTAATAAAATATCTATATTATATTGCATTCATTCTATGACAAGTTGCAGCTTTAACTGGAAAAGCTGAATGCTACAAGTCTAAAAGCCCAAATAATTAAAGTAACCCAGTAAACATAAAGAATAAACTATAAATTAAAATGAAAAATAAGAATCAAGAGAAATAAACTATGAAAAACTTGTGTTAACCTATTTGATATGGATACAGCAATCTATCTCATGAAGAAGAAATTGAATAGCTTTTAATACAACAGCTACCCATCGTACTTATAATCACACTCAGTCGATGACCGGGCCCGAGATTTTCATCCACCAAAAATGAGTGGTGATCCGCTAAAGATATTAAGAGCATTCATTAATAAAATTAAAGAAATTATGATGTAATAAAAAGAAGAAAGTCTTTGGTAAAATCGCAACAGTGCATCTGCACTCGCCCTCATGCACTACTTACCGTTCATAAATCCAGTAGCCTACACTTAGGCGTTTTCCTATTTCAAAGGACAAAAGGTTTCTATATGCATAAGAACAAAAGCAGCCCGGAAATCCTTTATTGCAGAAAGATTCAAATAAGTGTATTAGTGTGATAATAAATTTGTGGGATAACTCCTAAGAGTTATCACTGATGGCGTACCATTTGCACTCTAGCGGTTACCTTCACTGTGCTGAACTAAGAGGGTTAAATAAAACATTCTCAATAACTATGTAAATTTATTGATCAATCTGCTGAAAAAACTCACTGTCTTACCTAATGTAAGTACTGCATATATAGTATACAGAAAGAGAGAAAAAAATAGTGGTAAAATGCCATAAATATTCTAATGCCAGACACCCAAAAGAACACTTCCGTGAACCGAGAGGTTTCTCAATATACAATTTCAAAGACGCTTTCAACATTATGGGAGCTTAATTTCCATCCGGAAGTAATACAGTACAGTGGTGAATAACAAAATGTAAGGGAACCACTTAAATGTATCTTTGGCCATGTGATTATCCTTTGCCGTAACTCTACGGATATATTTGCAACTCGTGCATCAAGCTCTTTTATGGGGACTTCTTACTCGACTCATGTTAACCCAAAAGCTATTTGAGCTAGGAATAGAAAAATACTGTAAAGCATAACATAGCTGAATGAATATCTTTTCTATCGATATATAGTTTACTACATTACCGGACTTACGTTAGGGGGTTAGAAATACCTGGACGTAGAATATGTCATGGACTAATCTTCAAAAGGGTTGAACGATAAAAGAATACTGAGAGAGAGAGAGAGAGAGAGAGAGAGAGAGAGAGAGAGAGAGAGAGAGAGAGAGAGAGAGAGAGAGAGAGAGAGAGAGAGAGAGACTATCACAGTAATTAATAAACCTCGAGAATGAACTAAACGGAAAATATCCTTGCAACCCGTTGAGGGTTTCGGCTACCAGTGATCCCCTCCACCAAAAGGAGAAGTCTTAAATTAAGGTGTGTTAGTTCTTCTACGTCCTATTTACTTCACTGTGTTAAAACAATCTTTCAAGAAAAGCATTGTACAACAGAAGGTCCTCAACTCACAAACTTATTAGGTTCCAAGAAACTGTTTGTGAGGCAAATTCTGTTAAATTTTGGCCTGTGTAGAACTAACCCAACTCCCATGCCTATGATATTTAGCTGCAAAAGTCAACAAACAGCGTCTTTCATATAAAAGTGATATCAGGTTATTACAAATGTTCATTTGCTTACTGTATCAAATTAAAAAATACTGCTTCATTACAGTATTTCATTATCATATTAATATAATATCTAAGATCTATGATTTCAGTTGTATATGTGTATGTATCTACGAACGTTTGCAAGTTGAAGACCTCCTACATCCGTACAAAGTACTAGTTAACAACATCTCTATCGAGAAAAACGCATGCAAAAAAAGTTCCAGAATCAAAACGTGTTTGAGACACGTCCTCGTACAGAAGTACTGTCGATAGGCGAGTTGCCCAAGGAGCTACCATAGAAAACAGAACCTGAAAGTAAATGACGATAAAGAAAAACTGAGCACTTTAGTATGTCACAGCTTCAACACTCTTATACAACAACAGAAGTTTCCCTGTCGTAGCTGCTAGAGTTCCATTCTAGTTAAAAGCTGCAGTAATTTGGCGACCCCGCATTTATCTACGTGTGGCTGGACGCAGGAATTCCTGGCATACCTCGCTCTGAGAAGGTGCACCCTCTCACACCCTCACTGTGATGTAAGTAACCAAATATAGTGCAGGAAGAGGTGTGGCAGGAACTCCTGAGTCCGACTGGAAAGTACTAAAGAAAACGAAAACTGGAGGTATTCTATTGAAAATAAAAATGACTTAAAATTGATAAAAACTATCCCCAGACCTTACTTCCTATTTGTTGCAGGAGATTGTATGTCATACTATAGTCTAAACTTCTCAATAACAAACAAACGGAAAGAAAGCTGTCTTGTCAAAAGACACTCTGCCGGCAAGAGCAGCAGCAGATAAAGTACAGTATTTTACGAATTCCAGATGACGAATCCACCTGATGACACATCAGGTAGTTCTCTTATAAGCGATGGTCATCACAGATTCCAAGTTCAAAGAAATCCAAAGTGCGTACACAACTAGATATACCGTACTGTAAACGGTGTGTACCTTGAATCAGATATAGTTTTTGTCGTACGAGACCTTACAATGTCGACACGACGATGGAAGAAGAGGCTAAAGTGGAAGATGTAATATCAAACGACATTTCGTTAGCCGTTTTTGACGTCGTGGTCCTACCAAAAACTTCCTTATTATTTGAAACTGTAATTGCCACAATGACCGACAGTTGCCATTTTGTTTTTTCATAGAAAGAAATAAATATGCGGCAAATTATGAAAGTTTTGCAATATAAAAACCAGCCACATGTTCACACATAACCTAAAACTGAACTAAATTAGATTGTATTACACAATTTTATCTGTTTCCTAAAAAACAAACTGAAATACTGTAAACAACTCCTTTAAATGCCCTATTTTGTATATGATCCTTCTATACCACACGAACATGAACAAAACTCTAATCTAGTATCTCATATTCCTACTAAAACTTCATGTAATAGATAAGGAACAAATAATTATCCCTGAAATAACCAACGGTTCGTATATCGCAGCATGGAAAATTTTAATAAAAAACATTGCACACAAAATCCTTAGCACTCAGTTGAGTAACTATAGCATCTCATTTGATAATCACTTGAGTAACTATAGCGTCTCATTTGATAATCAGTTGAGTAACTATAGCGTCTCATTTGATAATCAGTTGAGTAACTATAGCGTCTCATTTGATAATCAGTTGAGTAACTATAGCGTCTCATTTGATAATCACTTGAGTAACTATAGCGTCTCATTTGATAATCAGTTGAGTAACTATAGCGTCTCATTTGATAATCAGTTGAGTAACTATAGCGTCTCATTTGATGATCACTTGAGTAACTATAGCGTCTCATTTGATAATCACTTGAGTAACTATTTTGTCTCATTTGATTTTTCGAAATATGAGCTGCAAACATGAGACAAGTTGAGAAAAGCATTAAAGAGCATGTGAAATAATCATATGTTTGATATGAAAAGGAAAGAAAAAAACTACGTCCATTTGCAAGAAGAGTCAAATTACTACCCGAAGAAAGAATTGAGTCCTTAAAAAATAACAATAACCCAAAACAACTTATAAAAAGTTCCTTAATACATAAAACAAAACTTTATTAACCCCCTTTCTATTGACTACAAGCAATCACAGACGAACTAGTTCAGTACTATGTCTGACGTACTGAAGCATCATCGAATCGACGGATAGATGCCGTACACAAATTCCTTCCGAGATGGAACCGTCAGAACACGTCAATCAACCCACCCACTTCTAAGACAAGACATCCTCTGACTAGACTCGTGGGTGAATACTGTATCTGGGATAAGGCAAGACAAAGAAATGGTAAAACTAAGCCCTGGCAAAACCTGAAAGTCCTACATAAATCAATTATGAAGATAATGCAAAGTTACAAAGTAGTACAGACAAAATCTTGAGGATGAATAAAATCTATAAAAATGAAACTTGGATTAGCATACAGTTAGAGACTACTGTACTGTATTGTCAATTTATCCAACTATACACCTTAATTCCTCATGAAAAATTTTCAAAATACAGTACTGTTTTTTTTTTTCTTTTTTGTACAAATGGCTCCGTAAAATCTGGTACGCTTCACGTATAGTTTCAGAGAAGTCATTACATCACGGAAGTCTTCTGGACTTGCCAAGACGAGCGCGGAAATTTACGGAGCAAATCATACGTGAAATTAGACAATGAATTATTATATACAGTAACTATTCTTCCACCATAATAGATATAAAGATATCCACACCCTGAAAAATATAAAGCTTGATATATGAGGACACAAGCTAGTTTGGCAATGCAGTTGAAAATCTATGATAGGATAGTCATTACCAAATTTAACATTTGCAACAGTAAGTTTCAGTCCAGCAGATCTGAACAACATTACAACACTGTAAAAAATTACCCTTTCTTTATTTACATTTATATCTGAAGAATGTGTACAAGTATCAAAACAGAAAGCAAAGATAAAATGATAAAAGATAAACATATTGCATCAAACTCTCTAAGAGTGGCAGAGAGTGGCCAACGAATGCCCGACGACTCGAGTCGTGACTAACAAGACGTCTACTTGAGATGGACTGTTGAGAGCATTGGTATATTTTACTTAAGCTTAACTGGAAAATATGACAGCATCTCGGTTGACTAGATTGCATTCTTCTCCTACTCGTAAATAATGATAATAATAATAATAATATCATGAGCATAACTAAACGATACGAGAAATCTTAAGAAGTGCTGTATGGCACAAGGCTACACGCAAGCTAAATGATCCTTTCTGACATATATGCCTTGGGGTTCATTTGATAATGATTACTGTACTTGTTTATATAATAATGCCCTACACTACGTACCGACCTTTTCGTTACTATGTACGTACACTAGCATCACAGGATCTCACGCTAAATGCACGGGTAATTTTAATAGCTCCGAGTTCAAGGGTACGTGAAATATTATCAAATCAACAATAAAGATACATACTTATGTGGAATACCTAGATCAGAAACAGAGACAAGAAGTACATACTGTATAGTACTGTATACATACAGCCTTACTAGGCACCACATGAAAAACTTACTGATGACATGAAGTAAAAAGGACACTTTTACACCATAAGATCCCAATAGTGTTGTTATATTGTCAACAGCAAAGAGCGAGGCTAAACAACTGCCGTCTTCAATTTCAAAGTTGCTCTGTCGTCTAGATGTGACGGAGGTACAGACATCAACCGACAGACCAGCCATAAATACTAAACAGAACAAGGCACAAACTTGAAATACGCTATTCCAGGGAATAAGAATGAACTAAACACCTAGAAAATAATGCCTTTTGATTAAATACTTCTCATAATCTATCTGTTTTCATAACAAGCTTTTCACCAAATACCTTGACTATGTAGAAGTTCTTAAGAGAAGAAAGTTGAATCCTAAAATGCTGTCACATTCAGACGAGATGAATGACACAACAATAATAAAATCTTAGCTCTTTCCTTGACTCGGAGCAAGCCAATTCTATTCAAAATACGGGTGAATAAATGGTTGGAAATCATAAACAGAATAGGTTGGGTTGCTGAATACTGAGTGAACTAAATATTTCAAAAGGTAAAACATCTCTGAAGAGAACCGTTTCTTCTTCAGGCGAGTTACAAGACTCCTGGAACAAGAAACGGAACTGTCCCGACTAAAACGTAAGCTGTAAAATTAAAAAAAAAAATGAAAGCAATATATATATTTTCAGGGCTGAACACCCTCTCAACCAAATAAAATACTCAAAAGTAGGTCAAACAAAAGATAAAAAAACCAAAAGAAAATATAGATGAAAAAGGGATCCTAAACCTGATATATTATACACAAATATATTTTAATCCTACATCTATCTTTGGGGGTAATTTAAAGTTAGCAGAAACTTTAATAAGTTAATATGAAAGGCTTTTGGACAGATGCACCTCTGGAGGAAGAGGAAGGCCAATCGAGATAGAGAGAGAGAGAGAGAGAGGGCGGGAAATGAATTTTGTCTCTCGAAATTAATGAATGGAGAGCACGATGGGGAACAGGGCGTAAACGCTCGGCTGCGGTTAATCCCAAGGCGCTACCGACTACTCGAACGACTACAACTACTGTACTAGGGTTCTACGAACAGTATCATATTTGGTTTTGGCGAATAACCTAAAATATTTCTTGAAAAACCTTCTCATTCAATGGTATTGTACTACTTATGTATGGAAATCCACATTCTTCTTTTTGATTGGTTTCGGTGTCTGGTACGGGTCATGCAGCATTGCGTCTTTTGTGCTAAATCGACAGTTTCAAATAAACAAATAATGGAACAATCATCGAATGATTGTGACTTGTAATAGAGGACCTCTAACTACCAAATTTTTATTTTTCACTTGATACAGAAAATAGTTTTCACGATTTTCAGATTCAATTTTATCCTTGTTTGAAACTTTACAGTCCAAGTTCCAAGGTTCTGACCCAAGATGAGATTATATTTCATTCATTCAAAGTTCGTTATGAATTCACTGGCATAAACTTTTTGAGCCGACACGTTATTTCTGTTTTAGCCAATGCCTATAAAATCATTAATTCAACTATAAAGTTCATTATTTAGACAAAAATTCCAGAATAAAATTAAGAACTTTAGACCAAGACCCTCATTTATCTGATAGCAACTTACCATGACAAAGATCTATTTGTTTGATACACTAAAAAGAGATTTTCTTTTGTTGACGCAAACACAAAATAGCACGGACATCACCACCTGGAAATGCAAGACCCAAGATGGAATGGTTAACGCAGAAGCTGCAGCGCGTAAACAATCTGGTACAAATTCCTCCCTCAGATAAAGTAAGCTCTCAATACCAAAATGAAAAAAATTGAATGTTAATTGTTGTTATACGTTTACAAGTGAAATGAGAGGGTCAACTCTATAACTGAATAAACTGCTTTGCAATGCTGCATTACGTGAGGCGTACCAGACAACTTTACAATGTACAAATACCTTGAAAAATATCTACAACATATGAGAAGCACCGAATGTGAATGATAGCATTGAAACGTGAGGTAAAAATGTGCAGAGTTTAAAATAAAGGTACCATGAGGTACTTTGGTGTTAAATGAGAGACTAAGATCACAGGTCTTCGGGGGCTTGTTCCTCTACTTTATGTACGGAAGATATGGAAGCTTCCTCGGACGCCTCCGAGTCCTCGACTGCACCGCTTATTTCCGTCGAGGAACAAGTAACGTCGCCGACGAGGGAACCCTCCTCGGCAGGAACGGCGGCAGCAGATACGACCTCCATAGACGATAGAGAAGAGACGTCGACGGCGGTCGATTCGCCCGTTTCCGAAGCTATACTTCCTGCCCGTCCCGGAAGTGAGGCTTCTGGAATAGTGGAGTGGAAACTGTTGTCTTCGTCTGGGGACAGTTCCTCGGATGCAGCAGGAGGGGGTCCATCGGCAACGTCTGAATTTGGGCTGGCGGACGACACCTCTTTAGAGTCACTGCTGCCGCCTTTAGCGGCAGATTCCTCGCTATCATCCGAGTCAATCAGCAGAGGTTTTAACTGGGCTAATACTTTTGACTGGGACCTCATGTAAGCTCTGGTCTCCCACATTATTCTCACCAGACATTCATCGTCGTGCTCGTCCAAGGCCACGTCCTGAGACAGCTGGGGATTGAAACGAAAGAACGGCACGTTGAGGTTCGAACACCAGGCCCTGGCTCGATCGACAATGCGGCCTTCGGAACTGCAGGCCTGTTCTACCATGACATTGAATAGATTGTAGAGAGCTTGAAAGCCTCGTCGGACATCCAGTATACTGGGCATTGTGACATCCACTGTATCAACCTGTAAGACAAAAAACAAGTTACAGCCAAATAAAAGAGCTAACTGATACAGCAGGATTACACCCCACTTTATAATTCTAGGGATGATATTAAACTACACTAGTACTTATTAACCTTCACCAACAGTTAGAAGAAGGTTATGTTTTACCCCTTGTTTGTGTGTTTGTGAACAGCTTTCTGGCCACAATTCAAATTATAGAGTAATGAAACTTGCAAGGATTAACTTTTATGTAAAAAGTTGGAAATGATTAAATTTCGGAAGGTCAAATTCAAACGTCAGGGTCACAGACAACTTACGTATATCAGCCATAAGTTTAGACATCATTGTCACAAAGACCTAAAATTTGCTTCATATTCGAGTGTGTGAAAATCTACACCAATTAATACATGTTAAGGTCAAAGGTCAAAGTCAAGAAATAAGCTGTCGAGGCGGAGATCTGTGCTCTACTGAGTGCCCCTCTAATTATTACTGAGGTGCAAATGAACATAGGACTGAACAATGTGTGCTTTGGAGAGAATTAAAATGACCACATGAAATCTGCAGTTACATATTCATTTTTTGGTGGCAATGTTTAAAAACTGATGGAACATGAGATACTAAGGTATACTTACACATATTGGGACATGCTTTAGAAGAATTTAGAGCTGACAACGAACTGAACAGATGGCACCACTAAGTTTATAAATATGGACTCATTTCACCAGAGGTAAGGTATTTTTGAGTTAATAAAAACATTTTAAATATCAAATCTGATTGGTATTAAGCTGCAATAATTGTAACCCAACTAAGTGCAAAACTTTTGAGTACTTCTGAAACTTTTTGCATTTCCCTGGCATTTCAAAATGTCTCTTCTTTGCAAGGCAAAAGTTTGGCACTCAGGGATTCTTTGAAACTCGATGTTTTCCTTCGCCTGTCAAATAATGTACATTTCTCGCTTTCTCTGTTCTGATTAGTCCCATTATTTGATAAAACAAGAATGAAATGTCCCTATAAATATCAGTCCGATATTTTCAAAATTCCCAAGTCCAGGAGTATCACATCTCTCATTGTGAGCAAGGAAACCTATTCCCTTTTAGGGTAGCTCAGCCTCGAGTCCTTCGAGTTTCCAAACCAATGCATTTTCTTAAATTCAAAAATTTCCTAAAAAGCTCCACATGATAACGTGTTACATTTACTGTGAGAGGACACTTCTCCTTCCAAGCTTTTCATCATGACAAATTGATTATGGATGTTCAAGATGCTTCTCGTTATATCAGCGCTACAAAAACTACAGGCAATTTATTTAAAACAATCTAGAAAGTATTATGATATACAATACTTAGTATATACATTTAACAAAATATAAGCCACAACTGCTTTCCTATTCTACAGAGAAAAAGAAAGAAGAATTTACCTTTACATAATAACAATAATAAAGGGATTTTGACGAAGGAAAAATCTATTTCTGGGCGAGGGACCTGTGTCGCCCAGTGAAATGCTCCTCTAGCACCATTTCTAAGGCATAGTTATTGCTGAATATACCAGAGAAAAAGAGATGCATGGAATGCCAGGAATAAACCCAGCTCGCTCACTCATCGAGTGTCGGTATAGAAAACTGGGGCGTGATTGAACCACGACCATAGATCCTTCACCAATTAGACCTCTCCTTCATCAACATACCCCCTCTCTACCCCTACATCTCCCCACCCCCCATCCTCATTCCTCCTCAGCACTTGCGTTGGTCAGACATGTTTTGTTTTAATAGTTATAATAATAATAATGAACGATCCCCTAAAGAGGGTTGGTACGTACCAGCATAACCGGCGGTTTCCCGCAGCCGAGGGAGACCACTACACTTGGGTTGAACACTTCCTCTTCTCGGCCCTTTGCTCGCTGCGCCATGTTCCACTCCTCGATCTCCGTCAACGTATCCAGCACCGGGTTGTTTCCGACTAAGCCGCCGTCCAGGAACTTCTCGCTGGCGCTGCAACAGAATGGGATGTGTTAGTTCGTGTCTTTCATACCATAGCCTCACATTCTCTCCGTGCAAATCGGCATTAAACGGAAAATAAATAATATTCAATAATAAATTTTCAAACTAATTGCCAGTAATAGAAACGTACATGCTTATTTCTTCGTATAAAATTTACGTACATATCCTTATTCAAACACTGTAATACCTAATAACATTACCATTAAAAATTAATGGCCAAGGTACCAGTGTCCGATATATTTATGGATACATGATACATATAACTGTCAGTTGAATAGAAATATAATAAAGAGAAGATCTTATTGAAATCCTAATTAAGAATCACCAACAGATTTTGAAGCGTCCAAAATATATATCTACGTGGCTAGAGAGCTAGAGATAATTTTCCTCAAGTAACATGACATTGAAGTACGATACTCATGGTAAGCTTGTTCTATTACCTCTTACATAAATTATGAGTCAACGGTAGATGACCTCTGTATGAATTGCTTACACAACATCGCACTGTGGTACGCATAGCGTTTGGGTAAACCCCGACTTGACGTTGAGTATAAGAAGTTAGTTAGAGGTTAGGGAGTGATAATGACTCACTTCAAAATGGTCTGAAATATATAAGTAGAGTAACAAGCTCTTAAACAATGGCTATCACTTCGCTTAAAGTTTTCTTAGTTTCTCCATTAATCAGAATGTACCAACAAAGATGAATTTTGGTATCTGACAGTCAAACGAGTATCTGCAATTATTCAGTCAAATGAGTATCCATAATTATCCGGTCTCCAGCAGCAACAAGAGATCCACATACGTTAATAATGTCCGACTAAAAATAATTAATCTTAGGGTGGAAAATACTTTCTCCCATCATGAGATAGATGGATAAAATTTTCAGCAAAAGCATTGCTTACTTGAATCATTTTTTGAAAGATATTAAGCAATTCTAAAAGCAGTTTATTGTTAAGTAGATAATTCAATATAAGAAAAGCTGTGCAGTAATGTCCGCCAGGATTTAAAATCATCTTGAGTTGTCCCCGAAGGAAGTGGCAAAGACTATCTGACCTTTACTGACCTAAAGGGAAAGAATATCTTCTCTCTAAGAAAAACCTGACCTTCTATTTGAACTCTACCATCCTCTTGTAAATAAAGCGGTCAAATGGAATACTTGTGCGTGTATCCTAACACGAGCAAAATAGTCTGCCCTTTAGAGAGAATAAACTAGCGAGTTTATTCTCTCTAAGCAATAAGCTTTAATATGTAATAACTTTGTAGAGAGTAGCAATATTTACACGGCAGTCTAAGTTACATAATGTCGCTTTATTTGATTCAATGAGTGCTCATTTGTTTATGTGAACGTGAATGTTATCAGGCTGCCCATTGAAGAGCACTGCGTATGGTTTATGCTAGTTTTCTTCTATTCTAACTTTACCAAATGGAATAAACAAATAGACACATTGCAAACTTAAGTTGTTCTCTCCCTCTCACAAGGATTAGGTTGACGTTTTGAAGATGTTCTCTCCCTCTTACGTGGATTAGGTTGATATTGACAATGATAACTGAACCGATTATGGTACGGAAGAGTAACAATGTCCATGTTGTGGTACAGAGAAGTAACACTGAACCAATTATGGTACAGTGAAGTAAAACTAACCCAGGGAATTAACACTGTCCATGTTATGGTACAGATAGGAGTAAAACTGTCCCTATTATAATACAGATAGGAGTAAAACTGTCCCTATTATAGTACAGATAGGAGTAAAACTGTCCTTATTCTAGTACAGATAGGAGTAAAACTGTCCCTATTATAGTACAGATAGGAGTAAAACTGTCCTTATTCTAGTACAGATAGGAGTAAAACTGTCCCTATTATAGTACAGATAGGAGTAAAACTGTCCTTATTCTAGTACAGATAGGAGTAAAACTGTCCCTATTATAGTACAGATAGGAGTAAAACTGTCCTTATTCTAGTACAGATAGGAGTAAAACTGTCCCTATTATAGTACAGATAGGAGTAAAACTGTCCCTATTATAGTACAGATAGGAGTAAAACATAACCCTGTTATGTTACAGAGAAGTAACACAAAAGCTGACCCTTTTACATAAAGTGAAATTAAACTCTTAAGGGAATTAAAAGTTAAACTTCACAGCTTAAAAGCTTTACAGTCATGGCGCACTTCAAGTAGTTTTCGCGTAAAGAGCCCTTTGATTATCAGCTCAGAATCTCCTTCATTCTAACCATACTCTCTCGATATTAGATACCAAAATAAACTAAGAAAACACATGCCGACAAGGAAGTAAACAGGCCACTCAGTTGCTATTAAGATACGACAATTATGTGGAGTGTTCTTTCTCTGAACAAGACAGGCATAAGTGGGAAGAGAAAACATAAGGAAAATATGATAAATATACAATAATTGATTCAATAAACAGATGAGTAAATGAAAAAAAAACTGTATTAATCCAAAGAATCATAGGTTCATTATAAGACTGAAAAAGTGTTAAGGCAAAGGCAGGCTCTCGCATAGCCGATAGCAGATATTAAGGGAAGCGATTAGTCAGGAACGCCACAATGCAATGATAAAAAAATTGTGTTAGTTGGAATGAGGGTTGTCAACACCTCGCGCTGCCGGAGTTCCCCTCGTTGTTGCAGAAGGCGCAGAAGGCTTCTTGCGGTGCCCCGCATACGGTTGGCAATTGCTTTCACTCTCTCCTTTCTATTTCTTGAACCTTAGTTCAGTTTTCCCAAGATATAGTATAGTTCCTTCTTGGCACAAGTTTAAAGAGAAAATAACAAGTTCACCTAAACCTTACTTGCGTCTATCTAATTAAAAACAGTTGATAGTGAGATTAAATATTTCCCTACTGATACACACCCCTTACTATAGTAACATACTGTAGTTATGAAAATAAGGACAGATCGAGCTGTCCATAGAAGTCCAAGCATGTCTATCCTCTAAGTAAGTCCAATAGGGTTTTACACAAGAACTTTTTCTATCATCTTGAATTAGAATCGGTATCGTTCAGGTACAGTATATATAAAGGGAGTCATTATTCATGATGATACTAAATTATATGAATAATATAATCCAAGTTTCTGACATTCGGATATACATCTTAGAAAATGTTCCTTTGGTTTGGGCCTATGAAGTACTGTGTATGACAATGAAGACAAATATTCAAAATGTGAACGAAAAGACTAATTATTTAGCAAAATGTTTAGACCTGCAGGCAAATTTTCCTTCTTTCATTTAGAAAATAGAAACGTCTTCTACTGTCCTTTGAATAATAACAAAAGTTGGTTATGTAGTTGGCACAAAATCAGATGGCACCTACCTATTTCATAAAAGCAACAACTTGCACATCTTTGCATGACGCACTGATATTAGCCGTGGTAATTTCGTTGCAGCATTTGTTGTGGTGATTCTAACGATGGAATCAATCTACAGGCGTGATAAATGGAGTGAATTTAGCCCTTCTATTGTGAAGAAACAGTAGCCAAAAAAATCCTTGCCTTTAGTTAAGTACTACAGTATATACATCACATAACTTCTGCATATTATACATTATTTGTACCTGTAAACTCAAGCTTTTGAAAATCTCCAAGGCTATTTAGATAAAGAGAAATATGGACTGATTTATCCATCTTGATAACCAGAACCATTGGTGAGCACATTTCTAAAAACAAGTACTGTACAGTTCTCTCTCACTTCTACCCAGAGAATCCTAAATGGCTCGATACTTTATAACAGACTGTGCAGGGTTTAGTTCACATCTGAATTCTTTCCTGATCAATATCTAATAAGCTCAATATCCCCAAGCATTCAAATTTGCTTGCAGTATTCCATAAAGCATCGATGGGAATCAACGCCACTGCTCCTGATGCATGAGGACTTTCCATACCAACACATTTGTACGATGTTTTCCCCTTGGAAACATGAATGGAATTAATGTAATACCATATACAGACAAGTGCATGATTTTAAAATATTCTCTACTTTGCCTTTACCTACACATCTCGTCTTTGGCAGACATCTTGATTACATCAATTAACTTTTGGCACAAGGTTTGAAAATCTTGTCAGGAAACTTGAAGAGCACTTCAGTGATGTTTCTAACATTCAAATCATGTTGGATACTGTAGGAAAGATAATCCCAGTGAAGAAGTACTACAGTGTATAAATACAAATGGTTTAACTTATAAATTAACTTTTTGACTCTGACACATCTGTTTCCAGTATAAGGGGACATGTTAATTTATTGCGATATACACAGATGTAACGCAAATAGTCGAAAATGGTTTCCCACTTAAGTTTAGAACTTTCCACATTCTCCTCTTTCATCATACAGTTGACAACACTGAAATTACCAAACAATTCTTCTTCTCTCAAAAGGTTAACTATTGCACTGCAGTTGTTCAGTGGCCACTTTCCTCTTAAGGATAAGGGTAGAGGAGACTCTTTAGCTGTGGTAAGCAGCTCTTCTAGGAGAAGGACATCCCAAAATCAAACTATTGTTCTCTAATCTTGGGTAGTGCCATAGCCTCTATACCATGGGCTTCCAATGTCTTGGGTTAGAGAACTCTTGCTTGAGGGTACACCCCGGCACACTATTCTATCCTGTTTCTCTTCCTCTCGTTATTTTGAAGTTTTTATCCTCTTATTATTTTCAAGATTTTATAGTTTATATATGAAAGATTTATTTCAATGTTATTGTTCTTAAACTTCTTGTGGTTTTTCCTATTTCCTTTCCTCGCACGGCTATTTTCCCTGTTGGAGCCCGTGGGGCTTATAGCATCCTGCTTTTCCAACTAGGGTTGTAGCTTAGCAAGAAATAATAATAATAATATTAAGGTTCAAGCTTGATAGTTTATCGTATTGTCTGTAGTGTGAGATATACTGTCAAAAGGCGTAGGAGGAGATGATGACGCTGTTGATGTAGTGAAAGGGGGTTTGGAGGGGCCTATAGGTCTACCTGCTGAGTCACTAGTCACATGTATATATAGTCGAGCATTGTTCGGCTAGGGCACGATCACTATCCATAGCCTCTATCATTCATGAGCAACCTTTAATTGTATTTTTTTATGAAAAAGATCTGCATGTCTATCAAATAAACATTACAGTAATTATGTGAGTCATTCACGGGAAATTATGAACTACATTAATGTATCTTTAGACAGACTCAATTAGATTATTTAGTACTACTTTTTATATTTCTTTCTTGAGAAGAACAAACAAACTTTGAAAATGAAGTTCTCCAGAATAGAATCTTAACGGTTTTATAGAGGAACAGCAAGTTTATCATCAGATAAAAATAGCGTCACTCAGACGACAGATTCATTCGTAAGATAATACACTGTATGTCTGCCTGAACACCCGCCAAATGAACCTCGGCGGAACTTTAAATATGTGAAAGTTGTAAATTCCTGATGCGATTGACAAACTGCGGCATCTTCAATCCATATTACCATAACTATAAGTAGAAAATCTATTTGGATCTCTAATGATATTTTCAGTTTCTTTCTATCTCTATTTCTTTCTTAGCTACTCTACGAAAGGTCAACGAAAGTATCTCGGGACGAAAGTCCCGAGCATGAGAGCATTTGTTGTCTTGGCAGGGGACACCAGAGGGTTAATACATTTAATGTCATTTAAATTCCAAACAAATTAGTTTAACATTAATCATAATAAGGTGATCTCTACTCTAAATGCTTTATATTTAGTGCAAACTGGAAAAAAAAAATTGTTATCTAAGTGCTTTCACAGATTGGTGAACAGCCCCTTTGCTGATCTAGATAACTAATTTTAGGATTTACAGTATATACATTACTAAGTAGCTGAATGCATAAATAAATAAAAAATTGCAATTAGAATTGAACTTCCCTCATCCTTTCAAAATCGGTTACTTTCGTAACCTTTTTATTAAAGATTACTTTGCAACACCAGTTACTATAGTAAACTTCGATGTCAAGGTTTGTTCATCTTAGAGTTAGCATTCTTCAAAGGAAAAGAATAACACTGCTTTATTCTACGAAGAAATGTAGGAATTCACTAGTTCATACTCGGTGATACTAACAACGCTTGTCTTGGGGTTGAATGCAAGAGTGCTCGTAAGCCGACAGTCACCGAAACCCAGAATTATCATATACAACCTCACAGATATAAGAAAGTGTCATACAAAGTGTGCAGAGAGAGAGAGAGAGAGAGAGAGAGAGAGAGAGAGAGAGAGAGAGAGAGAGAGAGAGAGAGAGAGAGAGAGAGAGAGAGAGAGAGAGAGAGAGATAGGGTAGCTTCCTAATCATTCTATGTGTCGAATGTGCTTTCAACTTTCTCATCCTTCTTCTTCTCTTCTTTCCAAAATTGAAAATTGAAAGACAAAATGCAAATAGCAATTCCCCAATCCACCCAAATGCAGGAGTTACTGTTATATCAGGCAACACCGTTAAACATCTTCCGACGTATGCACCAATACTGTGGTTAGCTCAGCAAAGCCAAAATGCATAAAAAAAAGAAAAGTGTGTGTAATACCCCTAGATAAATACATAAATGGCGGTGCAAAATAACAGCGGCCAGAGACACCTAGAGTGGAGCGTCAGATATCAAGAAGGCACGGACAGAAAACAAACGACGGCCCACGACCGCAAAACTCATAAAACGTCATAGTTACCCAGAGGTCAGGCTGCGTCTCCGATAGCTTTCGTCCTTTCTCGCGGACCTGGCTGATCTAACGAGAAGACCATCATAATTCTCGTTATGTTTTAGTTTTGAAAACTTGAAAAATACAAGTATTAAGAAAAGCAGTGTGAAGTTAATGTGAGAGATGAATTTTTAAAACAGAGACTGAGATGAAAAATATGGTTATGTTATGAGTACATGTTTATAATTTTGATATCAAGACTGACTCAATTCTGAAATAAAATCAAGACGGTATTGAAAATCTTAAAACTTGCTCTTTAAAAATCGGTACATAAGGATATTTGAAAAAAAAAAATACAGAAGGTCCAAAACTTAGATAAGGAAATATTGTAATTAAACAATTATAACACGTTACACTTGAATAATGTACACACAAAAGGATAGATCAACAAAGACAAGGTCATAAAATATATATTAAAAAAAAGTAATGAATTAAATAGAATGTGGTAAGTGCTTGCTTACTCTATGGTAGGTTTAAATGAAATAAAACCATTGAGAAGTTTACTTAACCTGAATACGATGTTAATATCTGAAATGCAGATCACATGCATGGTGCAAAAAAAAAACAGTGAGAAAACTCAACGACGCAAGGAGTGTACGGAACGAAGATACACAGTCATCTGGAATCCGCTGTTTAAAAGGTTACATAACACAAAAAGAGTCCTCCTGCGTTCTCTTACTTGAGGGTACACTAGGACACATTTCTATTAATAGGTTTTTTTATTTTCATTTTGTATGGGGTAAGCACAGTTGTCTTCTTTTATAAGAACTTTGCTTTAGCTTTGGGGTAGACCATAGCCCCGAACGACTGCCGTGCCCGATATCGCTTAGATCCCAGTAGCGTATGTTCGTGTGTTGTACCATTCACCAGTGTCCTTCCTACCAGTAGCGAGGAGTCATGGTGCGGTTAGATCAACAGAATGAGACGTGTGAGGTGTCAGCTATGTTTTTAGGTGTTGGAGTGGCTTTGTTTGTGTGTGTACTAGTCTGTAACACCCATTTGCCTCAAGCCAACGCATCCGTCAATTACATGCATAATTTTTTTCCAAGGAAATATAATTACTAATTAAAGACCAAAAGATTTAAAGCTGTGATTAAAAAACCCAAGATAATTCTATTAATGACTCAAGACATTCTAACTATCTAGTTGTTTGTCCGAGAATAATTCATCTATGTAAATAATTATTCTCTTGAAGGAAAAACCTATTTTGGGGGGAGGTGCTATGTGGCCTACGAGGGCCTTCGAAGAATAACCCTCTCCCCTAACTAATATCCTTTTATCTGACTTCTTTTAAATCTACATTTGAAAACTAGAGGCTCTTATTCCTCAGTCTGACAAGTCCTCTTTTCGGCAAATAATTTTCAAATACGGATGAGCTATAATTCTAACATTTTTTTGCAATATATTAGAACCTCAACTAAGCAAAATGATATTTGTAACAACCTGATATCTATTTCATATGAAACCTGACTATTCATTGACTTCTGTAGCTGGAAATCCTAGGTATGGAATTCAGGTTAGGTCTACCTTAGGCCAAAATTTGAAAAATTGACTTGCAAACAAATTCTTGGAACTAATTAAGTTTGCAAGTTGAGGATTTTCTGTGCAAAACAGAAATAAGTTTCCTCTGTATTGGAAAATAAATAAAAACAAATGAAAATCTATAGTTTTTCCAATAGATTCAAAGTCTTAGAAAACATTCTCTAACGAACAACAATATTTTTGATACAGTTTAGACCAATTTAAAAGTCAAAGAATATCCAAGATTTTTTTTCCTAGTTCTAAGTGTAAATCAATTAACTATCTATAATCTAAAAGTAGACTAATAATTAAAATCTTATTAAAATCTTATTAACGGCTACTTTCTTCTCATCTACACGCAACATTCACCCTGATCTCGTCAACTGCAACCCAATGTCTATTTTCCGACGGCCAGACACACGTTCGCTGACAATTCAGCGGCACATGAAAGATGATTCTTGCTCCTGTAGCAGCTACTCTTTTACCAGCCACGCAATGAGAGGGGAGGCAGAAGAGGTATAAGTGACTACCTTGTTAACATTCAGACCTAAATCACCGTTGCATACGTAGTTCAAGGCCTCTTCTACTCCTTTTTACTGAGTAGCTTTCTCCTATCATCACCATCTCCTCCTACGCCTATTGACGCAAAGGGCCTCAAGAGGATTCATTGGTTAAATTCATCAAAGGATAGCCAGCTCCTTGTGATGCACAGTGCCTAACTAACTAAGGCAAGTGACGTGCCAGATCATACTAACGGAGGTAAGATCATCCGCCAGGCATCGAGAGTAGAAGCGGAAAAGACGTCTTGTCTATCTCCTTAAACCCAATCCGTCACCCTGCTGCCAGTGACTTCTATTTTAGAAATTTATGAATAGCAGTTCCGGTAGGCCCTGCTGCTGTCTCCGATGCCTTAGATGACCGCGGAGGTAGCAGCAGTAGGGGATTCAGCATTATAAAGCTTCATCTGTGGTGGATAATGTGGGAGGCTGGGCTGTGGCACCCTAACAGTACCAGCTGAACTCGGTTGAGTCCCTTGTTAGGCTGGAGGAACGTAGAGAGTAGAGGTCCCCTTTTTTGTTTTGTTTCATTTATTGATGTCGGCTACCCCCCAAAATTGGGGGAAGTGCCTTGGTATATGTATGTATGTATGAAACTACCATGACATGTAAGCTTCTTTATTACAGATTTTTACTGGCTTTAATGTTTTAACCATCCTTCAAAGTATAAGAATGACAGTAGAGCCTTGATACATAAGGGCCAAACAGCAGAAGTCTAGGAGATGATGTCTATGCAGACTCATCCAGTTTGATAAAATGGGTCTCAAATTTTTACTATTTCTTTGTTCAGGTTCACATTAGCGGAAGTAAGTCGCCAAACGGCGTGGGTAACGGCATATGACATCTTTCGTATTCGAGATATGAGCTCACTGAAACATACAGTGTTGCATTCTCTAATGTTTCTCTACACCGTGATATGCATCGGTACCATTACAAAATCAACTGTGGTAAATTTCCTTTCACACTAGAAATACCATATCTATATTGAAGATTTGTACGAGTTCCCATTCCTCTTAATATTACCTAGGTTAGTGCGATGAGATATGTCTGTGGTATATAAAAAATCAAAAAGAGAAGATGGTACAGATGCAACAAGGAAGGATGCCAAAAGGTCAGAATGTTGAATTTGAAATGCTGAGACAATATGATTTGGCGACCCTCAAATGCCCATAAAATGAAAAATGTTATTTTCATTAGTAAAATAAATTTTTGAATATACTTACCCGATAATCATGTAGCTGTCAACTCCGTTGCCCGACAGAATTCTACGGGAGGGATACGCCAGCTATCACTATACTAGAAGGGGGTGTACTCACCAGCGCCACCTGTGGCCAGGTACTGCAGTACTTCTTGTTGACACCACCTCACTTTTTCCTCGGTCCACTGGTTCTCTATGGGGAGGAAGGGTGGGTCAATTAAATCATGATTATCGGGTAAGTATATTCAAAAATTTATTTTACTAATGAAAATAACATTTTTCAATATTAAACTTACCCGATAATCATGTAGCTGATTCACACCCAGGGGGTGGGTGAAAACCAGTGTACATGACTAAAGGATAGCTAAGTATCCCGTATTTCATATAATCAGTTATTTCAGAATAACAATGAAATAATAAGTACCTGGTAAGGAAGTCGACTTGAACCGTTACTCTGCCTTTATTAAGTTCGTCTTCCTTACTGAGCGCAGCGTTCCTCTTAGGAGGCTGAATCAACTCTAAGGTGCTAAAGTATACAGGGCTGCAACCCATACTAAAGGACCTCTACACAACCTCTAACCCAGGCGCTTCTCAAGAATGAATTGACCACCCGCCAAATCAAAAAAGGATGCGGAAGGCTTCTTAGCCTACCGTAACAACCCAAAAAACAACAATAAAAGCATTCAAGAGAAAGGTTAAAAAAGGTTATGGGATTAAGGGAATGTAGTGGCTGAGCCCTCACCTACTACTGCACTCGCTGCTACGAATGGTCCCAGGGTGTAGCAGTTCTCGTAAAGAGACTGGACATCTTTAAGATAAAATGATGCAAACACTGACTTGCTCCTCCAATAAGTTGCATCCATAATGCTCTGCAGAGAACGGTTCTTATTAAAGGCCATCGAAGTGGCTACGGCTCTCACTTCGTGGGTCCTTACCTTCAGCAAAGCAAGGTCTTCATCCTTCATGTGAGAATGGGCTTCTCTAATCAGAAGCCTTATATAATACGAAACTCCGTTTTTGGACATGGGCATCGAAGGTTTCTTGATTGCACACCATAAGGCTTCTGACTGTCCTCGTATAGGTTTTGACCTATTAAGATAATATTTCAGAGCTCTGACAGGGCAAAGAACTCTTTCTAGCTCGTTACCTACCATGTTGGAAAGGCTAGGAATTTCAAACGATCTAGGCCAAGGACGTGAAGGAAGTTCATTCTTAGCTAAAAATCCGAGCTGTAAAGAACATGTTGCAGATTCGGATGTGAACCCAATGTTCTTGCTGAAGGCATGAACCTCACTGACTCTTTTAGCTGTTGCAAGGCAGACGAGGAAAAGAGTCTTGAGGGTAAGGTCCTTGAAGGAAGCTGACTGGAGAGGTTCGAACCTAGGAGACATAAGGAACCTTAAGACTACGTCTAGATTCCAGCCTGGAGTGGGTAAACGACGTTCTTTAGAAGTCTCAAAAGACTTAAGGATGTCTTGAAGGTCCTTGTTGGAAGAAAGGTCCAAACCTCTGTGGCGGAGAACTGAAGCCAACATACTTCTGTACCCTTTAATCGTAGGAGCCGAAAGGGATCTCTCATTCCTTAGATGTAATAGGAAGTCAGCTATTTGGGTTACAGAGGTATTGGTAGAGGAAACTGCATTGGCTCTACACCAGCTTCGGAAGACTTCCCACTTGGATTGGTAGACTCTACGAGTGGATACCCTCCTTGCTCTGGCAATCGCACTGGCTGCCTCCTTCGAAAAGCCTCTAGCTCTAGCGAATCTTTCGACAGTCTGAAGGCAGTCAGACGAAGAGCGTGGAGGTTTGGGTGCACCTTGTCTACGTGAGGTTGACGTAGAAGGTCCACTCTTAGAGGGAGAGTCCTGGGGACGTCGACCAGCCATTGTAGTACCTCTGTGAACCATTCTCTTGCAGGCCAAAGGGGAGCAACCAGCGTCAGCCGTGTCCCTTCGTGCGAGACGAACTTCTGAATGACTCTGTTGATGATCTTGAACGGTGGGAATGCGTAAAGGTCGAGATGGGACCAATTCAGCAGAAAAGCATCCACATGAACTGCTGCTGGGTCTGGAACTGGGGAACAGTACAAAGGAAGCCTCTTGGTCATGGAGGTGGCAAACAGATCTATCGTAGGCTGACCCCACAAGGTCCAAAGTCTGTTGCACACGCTCTTGTGAAGGGTCCATTCCGTGGGGATGACTTGATCTTTTCTGCTTAGGCGATCTGCTGAGACGTTCATGTTGCCCTGAATGAACCTCGTTACTAGAGTGAGGTTTAGACTTCTTGACCAAATGAGGAGGTCCCTTGCTATCTCGTACAGGTTCCTCGAATGGGTCCCTCCCTGCTTGGAGATGTAAGCCAAGGCTGTGGTGTTGTCGGAGTTCACCTCCACCACCTTGCCTAGCAGGAGGGACTTGAAGTTCATTAGGGCCATATGAACTGCCAGTAGCTCCTTGCAGTTGATGTGGAGCGTTTCCTGTTCCCTGTTCCACGTTCCCGAGCATTCCTGTCCGTTCAAGGTCGCGCCCCAGCCCGAGTCTGATGCATCCGAGAAGAGATGAAGATTGGGGGTCTGAATCGCTAACGATAGGCCCTCCTTGAGAAGGAGGTTGGTCTTCCACCACAAGAGAGTGGTCTTCATCTCTTTGGTGACAGGGATAGAGACTGCTTCGAGCGTCAAATCCTTGTCCCAATGAGCTGCTAGATGGAATTGGAGAGGGCGGAGGTGGAGTCTCCCTAACTCGACGAACAGGGCTAACGATGACAGGGTCCCTGTGAGACTCATCCACTGTCTCACCGAGCAACTGTTCCTCTTCAGCATGCTCAGGATGCAATCTAGGGCTTGGCTTATCCTTGGGGTCGATGGAAAAGCCCGAAAATCCTGACTCCGAATCTCCATTCCCAGGTAAACTATGGATTGGGAGGGAATGAGCTGGGACTTTTCTAAGTTGACTAACAGACCCAGTTCCTTGATCAAGTCTAAAGTCCAGTTGAGACTCTCCAGACAGCGACGACTCGTGGAGGCTCTCAACAGCCAGTCGTCTAAATAAAGGGATGCTCTGATGTCCGATAAGTGGAGGAATTTTGCAATATTCCTCATCAGATGCGTAAACACCATAGTAGCTGTGCTTAGGCCAAAACACAGGGCTTGGAATTGGTACACAACCTTTCCAAAAACGAATCTCAGGAAAGGTTGGGAGTCTGGATGAATAGGAACGTGAAAGTAAGCGTCTTTCAGATCCAACGAGACCATCCAGTCCTCCTGCCTGACCGCTGCTAGGACCGACTTCGTCGTCTCCATAGTGAACGTCTGCTTGGTGACATAAGCATTGAGCGCGCTGACGTCCAGCACCGGTCTCCAACCTCCTGTCTTCTTGGCCACCAGAAATAGACGGTTGTAGAAGCCCGGGGATTGATGGTCCCGGACTATAACCACTGCCTTCTTCTGTAACAGGAGCGACACCTCCTGGTGCAACGCTAGCCTCTTGTCCTTTTCCTTGTAGTTGGGAGAGAGGTTGATGGGAGAAGTGGTCAGAGGGGGTTTGCGGCAGAATGGTATCCTGTAACCCTCCCTTAGCCACCTGACAGACTGGGCGTCTGCACCTCTCCTTTCCCAAGCTTGCCAGAAGGTCTTGAGTCTGGCTCCTACTGCTGTCTGGAGAGGAGGAGAGTCAGTGTTTGCCTTTTGAAGTCTTGGGACCTTTCCTAGACCTGCTCCTGGAAGAGTCTGGACGGGAGCTTCCTCGGCTGGGGGCTCTGCCACGAAAGGGCGGAATAAACCTTGTAGCAGGAGTATCAGCCACTGGGGTGCGGTAAGTCCTGGGAACTGAGGGAGCAACCTTAGTCTTACGAGCTGAAGAGGCCACAAGATCATGAGTGTCCTTCTGAATCAGGGCCGCAGACAAATCCTTGATAAGCTCTTCGGGAAACAAGAACTTAGAAAGCGGAGCAAAAAGGAGTTGAGACCTTTGACAAGGTGTGATGCTGGAAGAAAGAAAGGTGCAAAGTTGCTCCCTTTTCTTAAGAACTCCTGACACAAACATTGAAGCAAGCTCGCCAGACCCATCCCGAATTGCTTTATCCATGCAGGACATTAAAAGCATGGCTGAGTCCTTGTCCGCAGGGGAGGTCTTCTTGCTCAAGGCCCCCAGGCACCAGTCTAGAAAATTGAACATCTCAAAGGCACGAAATACACCCTTTAAGAAGTGGTCTAAATCGGAAAAGGTCCAGCAAACCTTAGAGCGCCTCATTGCTGATCTACGAGGAGAGTCGACCAAACTTGAGAAGTCAGCCTGGGCAGAGGCAGGGACTTCCAAGCCTGGTTCCTCTCCTGTGGCATACCATACGCCCGCCTTAGAAGTGAGCTTAGTAGGGGGGAACATAAAGGAAGTCTTCCCTAGTTGCTGTTTAGACTGCAACCACTCCCCTAATATTCTTAAAGCTCTCTTAGAGGACCTAGCAAAGACGAGCTTAGTATAAGTTGACTTAACAGGTTGCATGCCCAGCGAAAACTCAGATGGAGGAGAGCGAGGGGTAGCAGAAACAAAATGGTCCGGGTATACCTCTCTGAAAAGAGCCAGGACCTTACGAAAGTCAATGGGTAGAGGAGAAGACTTGGATTCTTCCACGTCTGATGAGGGATCCAGGTGCGCAGCTTCCTCCTCAGAAACCTCATCACCAGAGTGTAGCGAAGTGAGAGGTAAAGTAACAGCGGTATGCTGAACAGCAGAATCTGAACAAGCGGGTGCATAAACACTTGTGGTTTCATCCTCAAGTCTCTGTCGCTGAGTTAAAACCTGAGGTTCAGGCTGCAAAGACTGGTCAAGAAGAGTAGAGGAAGGTAGGCGCATGGGTTGAGGTGGCTGACTCCTAGCATGAGTTTCTTGTCTCAAGAGTTGCGCTTGCTGTAAGGGTTGCGGATGCGCAGTAGCAGGTTCCTGAGGAACGAGTTGAGGTTCCTGAGGTGTGAGCTGCGAGAGTTGAGGTAGCGGCTGCGCAGAACGCAGTTCCTGTCTCGCGAGTTGAGGTTCCTGAGGTGCTAGCGTAAGGAGTTGAGGCTCTCGCCTTGAGGAGGGTTGAGGTCGCTGCAGCGAGTGCTGAGGTGGCTGGCTCATGGATGGAAGAGGTTGTCGTACCTCAAGAGGCTGTTGCCTCGCTGGTTTAACCGCAAGAGGAAGCGGAGGAAGTAAGGCATAAGACTCCTGCTCCCATTGCTGAGGTTGCCTTAAGGAAGGCGGAGGTTGCTGCACACCGCTGATAACTGGCAACTCAGAACGCGGTAAGGTAGCCTGAGGAACCTCAACTTCGTACGCCTGGCAGACTGGACTGCGGTGAGGCGGAGCGCTCGCAGGAGGAGGTGTAACCTTCTCAGCCTGAAACTCACTCATTAAGACCGCAAGCTGTGACTGCATGGACTGCAGCAAAGTTATCTTGGGGTCAACAGACGCTAAGGTCTGCTGAGGCAAAGCCTTAACAGAAGATGAGGTCTGTTGCGGCATCACCTTACCTCTCTTAGGAGGTGTGCAGTCACCTGATGACTGCGGAGAGTCAGAGCTAATCCAATGACTGCAACCAGGTTGTAGAACTCTTGAGGTCTGGACTTTGCGTTTGAGAGGTCTTGAGACCTGAGTCCAGCGTTTTCTCCCCGACATTTCTTCTGCAGACGAGTAAAAGACGGGCTCAATCGTCTGCGGGTGGGAGTGACGGTCTCTGTAAGACACGCCCGCAACCACCGAGGATACTTCTGTGCGCCGATCAAGGCCTGCCGAACCCTTTTGCCCTTCGACATTGCTTCTCCCCTGGGCTTGGGAGCTTGCAAGAGGTCCCGGACTGGGAGGACGACTGGCACGCACAGAAGTACCCTCACGCACCACACTGACACTGACACTAGCACTTGGCACCGCACTGACACTAGCACTTGGCACAGCACTGGCACTATCACCTCCCACTGCACTTTTGACCTTAAGTTCTTTGACTTCTGCCATAAGAGACTTATGGTCACTAACCACCGATTCCACTTTGTCACCTAAGGCCTGAATGGCACGCAAAACATCGGACATATCAGGTTGAGCACAAATAGTAGGTTCGGGGGTAGCCACTACAGGGGGAGGAAAAGGTTGAGGATCATGAGGTGAGGAAAAAAGCGAAGAGCGAGAAGAACTCCTCCTAACTCTCTCTCTCTCTAACTTGGTTGAATATTTAAGGAATCGAACAAATTCAAGTTCCGAAAGTCCGGCGCATTCCTCACATCGATCTTCCAACTGACAGGGTCTTTCCCTACAGTCAGAACAAGCGGTGTGAGGATCAACCGAGGCCTTCGGAACACGCCTATTACAAGACCTACATCGTCTATGGGGTGGGGCTTGTGAAAGGTCAGACATCTTGAATCAAAGAGTTAGTCAAGGGGGATTCCAAATCAAGCAAAAAGATCGTTAACCATTAATCAAAACCAAATAAAAGCTATCTAAGCTAATTAGAAAAGTTTCCAGTATAGCGAAAGCTGAAATCTTAGAGAAATACTTCACCAAAAACCGTGAACAATACTCCAAAATCATAAGCTTATCCCAGGACGTCTTGCCGGAAGCACGACAGAGGAAAAAGTGAGGTGGTGTCAACAAGAAGTACTGCAGTACCTGGCCACAGGTGGCGCTGGTGAGTACACCCCCTTCTAGTATAGTGATAGCTGGCGTATCCCTCCCGTAGAATTCTGTCGGGCAACGGAGTTGACAGCTACATGATTATCGGGTAAGTTTAATATTGAAAAAATACAGTCCAGTGCAATTGAGAAGATCAAGATGTATAGTTGCTTTGCATGAAAGAACAAAGTATTTTAGCACGAATCTTAAAAATCACTACATACGAACATATTTCTACGTCTGATATTTTCTTTAATCAACGAACTTAAGAGGTTCCTTTCTTGCTTCCCCAAAATACTTAAACACATGTTAAATGTTCTGTCTTCGTTGCTTTGGGTGTACCGATCTCAGTTTGATAAATACAATATATTAAGTGAAGGGAGAATTTTATTCTACATGCAGATGATTACTAAAACTACAAAGAAGAAACCTAAATAAATCACACAAACTCCAAAGGAAGTATGAAAGGATAAATCATTAACCTTACCGAAAATATGTTGGAGCAGCTCCAGAACAACGAGCTGCGAGCCACACCTTTTGCTTATCGGGAGGCTGCGTGCTCATGAAGACATTCTCTTCTTCGATGCCTGTGCGAGTAATTGAAGACATCGAGACTTCTTTATTAAAAGAATAAGAATCTCATTTAAGACATATGAAATCTATTTTGATGTATTGTCACCCTAAACGACTCTTTTCAAGACGGGTAAGGATTGGCTCACCTAAGACGCTCATCGGAGACTCGTAATTCCGGAATAGATGAAGATCCGGTGGGAGGCGATCGGCCAACGTCGACGTCACCAAGACTCGAGGCGATTTGATGCTGCTCATGACGGTGTCCTCTCCGAATTCCTTGATCAATATGTCCTCCAGGGGTCCTGCTTCGTACGGCCGGACTCCGACGAACACCTTCTCCTTCAGGTTATAGTACAGGGACTGTACATCTTGCACAGACTTCCCTGTAACGCGATAAAAGAACTTGAATAATTGCTACAAAGAAAATCTATACTTATTAAGAATAGAGAATTTAAATATCACTGGAATACATTTTAATCATTCAAATTCCAGTTAGACGTTTATTTGATCTTATACTGATGATATCTAAATTAAAAGCATTCGTCCACAGAGCAATAAAACACAAGAAGTACTTTCCCCTTCACATACATAATTTCTTATGGTTTTATGAACCATATTCTCAGGCTTGTAACAGCCGATCTACTTTCCTCGAATACTCTACGCTTACATGACCATAGTCTACTAAATCAAAATCAGTGGCTGTATCTCTGATTCGGCATAGGCTTTGTACAGTCCGGATAATAACAGAAGTTCTAGGATTGAATGTATCAAAAGATTGTGCATATTATTATTATTATTATCACGATTAACTCTTTGAGTGCAATTGGAGTTAGTTTCCTGCATTCAGTAATTACTAATTTTTTTATTTATGTATATGAAAAATTAACGAAATATGTAACGTCACCAATCCGCAGTGGCCAGTGTGGTGATGAAAATTGGCCGAACCCCTTGACATGAATAAAGACATGTCTGAGGCCTTTGTCTTGCAGTGGACTAGAATCAGCTGTATTTGTTGTTGTAACATTATATATGAGTGGAGACATAATTTATAAAACTATATGACAACAAATGTTGCAGTCTTTTCACATATATTTTCTGTGCAAAGAGGAGTTAAAAGGTCTAAAAAATATGGGGCCCCTGGGCTTATAGTATCCTGCTTTTCCAACTAAGGTTGTAGTAGAGCAAGTAATAATAATAATAAAAATATAGACATAGCAAACATACTCATTTATATGTGGATATGCATACACATGATTTATATGTGGATATGCATACACATGAATTTAATGATGGAAGATATATACGATTCAGATGCATATGTATATATTTTGTATTAGCTTTTGGTTTCCTTAATTTGAAAATACCAGGTATTGTAATCAGTTTTGTATAATGGGCCAAAAGAAGGCCTGGAGCTTAAGTAACAAATCAATTGTATTTTATTCCCAGTAAATAAGTTTTTTCAAATTTAATTTTTTTATGTATAAGAAAATCTTACAAAATATGTAACATTATATATCAGTGGAGAGGTAATTCATCAAACTATATGATAATAAATGTTGTGAAGTCGTAATTTGTTTAGTTTTTGAGTAAAGAAAAGTCAACTGTCCCAAAAGGAGGACTGGAGCTTGAGTACCAACTCTATTGGCGAGACGTTGGAGCCCAGACAGTAAACCGCCTAACTAAAAAATGAGCGTCCTATAAATAATTGAGTAAATGAATAAAATAAATGCCTAAGTAGTTAGTTCCTTTGGTCACTGCAACCTCACTATCCTTGTGAGCTAAGAAGGGGCTTTTGGGGAGCCTTTAGGTCTATCTGCTGAGTTGTCAGCAGCCAATGCCTGGCTCTCTTTGGTCCTAGTCTGGGTGGAGAGGGAGCTTGGGCACTGATCATATGTATATATAGTCAGTAACTAGGGCATTGTCCTGCTTGCTAGGGCAATGTCACTGTCCCTTGCCTCTCCCAATCATGAGCAGCCTTTAAAAAAACCTTTAAAAATAAACGGTAAACATCAAACGTACTCACCCGAGCACAGCATGAGGGCCAGGAATCCGCCCGTGCTCGTCCCCGATATCCAGTCGAAGCACTCGTGTATGGGACGGCCCAGTATCTCCTGTATGACGAACAGCGTCTGCGTCATGACGAGTCCCTTTATGCCCCCGCCGTCGAGGCAAAGGACCCGACCCGTTCGCTGGCGTCCGTTTCGATTCTGCACCTGCCATCTGAAGGGGATTTCCAGAAGTGATTAATCTCATACAAAAGATATTATATAATTTCTCATAAACCATTCCTCTCTTCTATGCTATTTCGATGGTAATTTATTCGTCAATGTATTTCTTGTATAGAAAGTCTTTTACCAAAATCTCAAAGAAAAAAATAAATTTAAAACAATAACCAAACATAATCTCCACTAATCTTGTAATTCTAAATTTCATAAAATAGATCAACTAATATATTAGGTACCACTAATACGACACTGACAGTAGATTACCCCCTTCAGAAATTTCAAAGACAATACGCACTGAATCTAAAATATTTTGGACAAACATAAAACAAATTAACTTATTTTCCAAGTACAATATTTTATAATGTAGAAACAACTAAAAGATTCGTGATATATATGTATGATCGTTCATCAGCGTTAGAAAAATCAGCTGATTGAAATCAATGGACATTAGGGGTTTGGGGTTATGAGTTGGAAGCCTAACTTTATCATGTCATATCTAAGACCTTTCCAAATTCAAGACCCACTCTTACAACGTATCTCTTTTTTAAGCAGGGGGCTTTCTGTAATTTTGGTAAAGTACTCTAAAAGGAACAGTATTATCGCAGTCTCCAAAAAGGAATGACTGAATATTATAGTTCATTTCAAGCTATATTATTAAATGATAAATATTAATGCTTATGTCAAATAAAGTGATATTGTACGATTTAGTGGCGTCATTCAACGCTGGACGATTTTTAAATCGTTTAACTGTCCATGGGTTTGTGACAGAACACAGACGCTAAAACTAAAGAGGCACTCAGCAGAGTGCAGACCTCCGCCGTGGCAGCTTATTTCTTGACATTTTGCTCGACCTTGACATGTATTAATTGGCGTAGATTTTAATAAACTCATATATGAACCAAGTTTGAAGTCTCTGTGACAATAGTGTCAAAGCTTATGGCTGATCACGTGAATTGGACATTTTCCTTGGCCGTGACCTTGACCTTTCAAAATTTAATCATTTCTGTTTTTTTTTTTTTTGCCTAGCATTTAATCCCTGCAAGTTTCATTAGTCTACGGTTAAAATTGTGGCCAGGAAGCTGTTCACAAACACAAACACACAAACAGGGGGTAAAAGATAAGTTCCTTCCAACTTTGTTGGTGGAGGTAACAAGCAATATAAACGGCTCTAAAATCATTTTATCAATAGATATTAAATGTATTCTCCGGCAATTTAGAAGCATCATTGTCTCAATGATTAATCTGATTATTTAATAAAGTAACATTTGGTATAAATCATATCTTCTAGACCATAGAAAACACTACCAAGAGTAGAGTACCTAGAAAACAATGTTTTTTTTTTTTCACATTCAAAAACTCAAACCCTGAAGTCAATGGGCTAAAGAGACTCAAAACACAGGTATGATGGCCGAGGATTAACTCTGTCACTACCAAGTATCGGCAAATGTTCTGGCTGGAACCAGGGATTCTCGTATAAAACAATGAGCAGTGATGCATGTGTGTTTGATGGGAAGTCCTATTCGTGACATGAACGCAAACTTTGTGCGTACAGTATTCGTAAACCTGGTTTTACAGGAGATGGGATAATTGGTAGTTATATAAATGAGTGGTCAGAACAAAATGTATTTTGTACGAATGCTGTTAGAAGTTTTAAGACATTAGCCCTTTAGTGAGAGATCCAGTGACAGTATAGGCAACTGTTTACAATTACTGTAAAGCGGTTGTGGTTCCAATTGCCTTCACGTTAATATTACCGGCAGTCATATTTATGTGTTCATCAGTTAAAATTTTACAGGAACAGTATTACTTTTATGTTGTTTTGTATAGTTTAGTAATTAGTATACCTTTAAGTTACAAGAATATAAAAATAAAGGTAAAGTAAATTTAAGCGGGTGTTGAGTTTACATAAGACAGAAACAAGAGTAGAGACTATTTCAAAAACTGTTGGAGCTCAAAGAACTACCAAGGGGAACAAATTTCCATACTTGTTCCTGAGCATTAATGAACAAATGATCTCAGGGTGCAATGTGATACTGCACTCCACTTCATCACAAGTAATAAGAGATGTTTTCGCCACTCTTAAAGTTCAAAATGTAATAATTAAGACCACCTTCATTGTATGAACATATCTCCAAGAACTAAGTAATGGTTATAGGTTCAAATGATTTATTTACATTACAATAAAACTTGAGAGACAATTTCAAGCTTGATGTAATGAGTAAAAAACACTATAAGTAGAGAAAGGGAAATGTGCCGGTAAAACAAAAGCACCGCAGTAGAACATAAGACGTAAACAATAACATGACTCTGACAATTAGCCGAGGAACTACAAGATTCAAAAACTGTTAATATGACAAATTCGAAGATGATTTGTATTTTTCCTAACCATACAAACCTTAGCTATTTACAGAGGGTTTACCTTTTAGCGCAGCTGAAATGACGAGCCAACAGTTTTAACGAGGGTTAATTACCCCCGCGCTAGTTAGCGGGGGGTGGGGAAGGGTAGCTTGCTACCCCTCCCCCCTCCACACCGGTGACTTGCTTCACTTCACTTAGAGGTAGGACTTGACTTGGGGGTCAGGGATGGCGGGCACATATGTGTAAATAGCTAAGGTTTGTATGGTTAGGAAAAATACAAATTATCTTCGAATTTGTCATTTGTTCCGTAACCGAAATACAAACCACGCTATTTACAGAGGGTGACTTACCCCTTAGGAAGGGTGGAAAGTCCCCAGCCTTACTGACTTCGGCTTGCCCGGGGGCTCGATCCCTCGGTGAGCAGCACTAGAGAGAGGGAGCCCCTGTACCTCAAAAGTTCCTAGCATCGCTAGGAACGAGTGGCCTACATAAGCAGTGTGAGGAGGAGAGTGTGACTCGTCCTATGAAGTTGACCTTGAGACCTTCAGATAGGAATTCTAGGATAGGACGTTCCCCATACCACCTCGTCAGGGTATGGGAGGACCAGGATGCTGCTTCCCCAAGAGAGGGGAGAATGAAGAAAGAAGTAAGGGTCAGACATACTCTTTCATTCACGCAGACTAAGACTGGGTAACAACGCCCTCAACCTACTGCTACTTGTCCAAAAGGAGCCTGAGGTTAGACCAGCTGTTGTGCAGCCACCACAGGGCCGATAGAAAACGTATACGTCTTGCAGGTAGTGGGCTGTGAAGGTTGTTTGACGCTTCCAGACCCCAGCTTGAAGTACCTGCGTCACAGAGAAGTTTCTCTTGAAGGCCAGGGATGTAGCAATACCCCTGACATCGTGGGCCCGAGGGCGACGTGACGGAGGAGGGTCAGGATTCAGGGCATGGTGAATAACCCTTCGAATCCAAGCTGAGATGGTGTTCCTGGTGACCCTCCTCTTAGTCCTGCCTGTGCTCACAAACAAAGCTCGCACATGAGGATGGACTGCAGCCGTTCTCTTCAAGTAGTGCCTCAGACACCTCACTGGACAAAGTAGCAGCTGGTCTGGGTCGCTTGTTACAGAACGGAGACTCGCGATCCTGAAAGAGTCGAACGAGGATCCGGCACTCCAGGATTCTGAGTCTTGGCAACAAACTCAGGGACGAACCTGAACGTTACCTCCCCCCATCCCCTTGAATGGGCGATGTTGTACGAGAGACCATGAAGTTCACTAACTCGCTTGGCCGAAGCCAAGGCGAGTAGGAAAGCCGTCATCCAAGACAGGTGGCGATCGGAGGCCTGGCGTAATGGCTCGAAGGGAGGTCTCTTAAGAGACCTGAGGACTCGAACCACGTTCCAAGGAGGGGGTCTCACTTCCGACTGGGGGCAGGTAAGCTCATAGCTACGTATGAGTAAAGAGAGTTCTAGCGATGAAGAAATATCCACGCCCTTCAATCTGAAGGCCAAGCTTAAGGCTGAGCGATAGCCTTTCACTGCCGAGACAGAAAGGCGCATTTCTTCTCGCAGATACACGAAGAAGTCCGCTATTGCTGGAATAGTGGCATCGAGTGGAGAGATACCCCTTCCACGACACCAACCACAAAAGACTCTCCACTTTGCTTGGTAGACTCCCTCAGAGGACCTTCGCAGGTGCCGAGACATTCTCTCCGCAACCTGTTGCGAAAAGCCTCTCTTCGCGAGGAGACGCTGGATAGTCTCCAGGCGTGAAGCCGAAGCGAGGCTACGGCCCTGTGAGGGACGCCGGAGTGGGGTTGTCTGAGAAGCTCGTGTCGTGGAGGAAGCTCCCTTGGGAGTTCCGTCGGGAGTTGCAGAAGGTCCGGAAACCATTCCGCGTGATGCCATAGCGGAGCTACCAGAGTCATCGAACAGTTGACCGATAGTCTGGTCCTGTTGAGCACCCTTCTCATCAGACAGAACGGTGGGAAGGCGTACACGTCGATGTTGTCCCACCGTTGCTGGAAAGCATCTTGCCAGAGTGCCTTGGGGTCCGGGACTGGGGAGCAGTACAGGGGCAGCTTGAAGTTCAAGGCTGTCGCGAACAAGTCCACAGTCGGGGAACCCCAAAAAGTCAGGACTTTGTTGGCTATCTGAGGATCCAAAGACCACTCGGTACTCACTATCTGCGAAGCCCTGCTCAGACTGTCGGCGAGCACATTCCTCTTGCCAGGAATGAAGCGAGCTGATAGTGTTATCGAGTGGGTTTCGGTCCACCTCAGAGTCTCTACTGTAAGATGGGATGGCTGTTGCGAAAAAGTGCCTCCCTGCTTGTTGATATAAGCCACTACCGTGGTGTTGTCGCTCATCACCACTACGGAGTGACCCGCCAGGGACCGTTGGAACTGCTGAAGAGCCAGAAAGACGGCCTTCAATTCTAGCAGGTTGATGTGTAGGCACTTTTCTGATTCTGACCAAAGGCCTGAGGCCCTCTGGTTCAGAACGTGCGCCCCCCACCCTTCTTTTGACGCGTCCGAAAACAGAGTCAATTCCGGGGGGAGGACGAGAAGACTCACTCCCTTCCGCAGGTTCTTGTCGGCCAGCCACCACCGCAAGTCCGTCTGTTCCAGAGACCCCATTGGGATCAGAATGTCCGGGGAATCGGATCCTTGATTCCACCGGGACTTGAGCCGCCATTGAAGGGATCTCATCCTGAGGCGGCTGTTTGGAACTAGACGGGCCAGGGAGGATAGGTGGCCTAAGAGACGCAACCACGATTGGGCGGGGAGTTCTTTTCGCCTGAGGAAGGGTTCCGCCACCCTCCTCAGTCTTGCTATCCGGTCGTCTGATGGAAAGGCCTTGTGGAGATTGGTGTCTATTAGCATGCCTAGATAAACCAGTCGTTGGGACGGCTGCAGAGAGGACTTCTCGAGGTTTACCACGATCCCCAGATCCTGGCAAAGATCCAGAAGCCTGTCTCGGTGCCGAAGAAGGGTCGACTCCGAGTCTGCTAGGATCAGCCAATCGTCCAGGTAACGAAGGAGACGAATGCCGTTCCTGTGCGCCCAAGATGAAATCAGGGTGAACAATCTGGTGAACACCTGAGGAGCTGTGGAGAGACCGAAACACAGCACCTTGAACTGGTAGATCTTGTTGTCTAGGCAAAATCTCAGGTACTTCCTGGAAGACGGATGGATTGGGATCTGGAAGTACGCGTCCTTTAGATCCAGTGTGCACATGAAGTCTTGTGGTCTCACCGCAAGTCTGACCGTGTCTGCTGTCTCCATGCTGAACCGGGTTTGTTTGACAAACCTGTTCAGAGCTGAGAGATCGATGACGGGTCTCCAGCCTCCAGTAGCCTTCTCTACAAGAAAGAGTCGACTGAAGAAGCCTGGAGAGCCGTCCACGACCTCCTGGAGAGCACCCTTCTCGAGCATGGTCTCGACTTCGGCCTGAAGGGCCAGCCCCTTTGCCGATCCCATGGCATAGGAGCTCAACGACACTGGATTCGCTGTCAGGGGAGGTTGAGATGTTGTGAACGGGACGCGATAGCCTTGGCCGATCACTGAGACCATCCAAGCATCGGCCCCGTGTTGCTGCCACCTGTGGACGCAACGCTGAAGGCTTCCCCCCACAGGTGGACATGCAGGGGGACTGCCACCCCTAGGGCTTGCGGCCGCGGCCGCCACCCCTAGGAGTCTTGCCTCCCCTGGAGGACTTACCGCCCCTCTTGACCTTGGCTGGAAAGGGCTGGGGCTTAGACACCACCTTCTTAGCTGCCGGTGCCTGTTTGGGAGCCTTACGAGGCTGTTGCTGCTGTTGTGGCAGGGCTGGAGGCTTATAGGGCCGAGTTGTAAGGGCCCTATGGAGGAGGGAGTCCGTGCTGGATTTCCTCCACCTCTCAGCCGTTCGCTCCATGTCTTGAGGCTCAAACAGGCTCTCCCCCAGAAGGGAAGCATGTCGGAGCCTACACACATCCACGGCGGGGACCTTCGGATGGAATCTCTCGGACACAGCATCGCGACGCTTCAACACCGAGTTGGCCCACAGGGTGGTAACCTGGTGCGCCAAAAACTCGATGGAGCGGGTGCCCGAGAGCAAGAAGGTCTCTAGGGCCTTCCTATTGGTCTCCTTGGACAAGTCCTCTGATCGCAATAGGATGCCCAGAGATCCTAGCCAAAAGTCCAGCCACGAAGTGGCCTGCATGGCACACTTAGCGACCTTCTCGTGGCTAAGGATCTCTGACGCCGAGAACAACACCTGCCGGGCAGAGAGTTTCTCAAGGGGAACTCCCTTCGCCAGCTCCTCCACAGAGTGATGGAGAGGAAGAGCGAGGTTGTGCTCACCCAGGATCTCGAAACACCTCCTCTGCTGAAGACGAGGAGGAGGGATGAGCTTGTTCCCGGCAGTGGAACGACTGGAGGAGGCAAGAAGTGCGAGCTGAGCGTTGGCCCTAGCCCTGTCACTCTTCAGCCCCCGAGACCAGGGCAGAGCCACACTGGTCTTAGGGGCCTTCCGAACGTCAAACACTTCATCCAAAATCGTGTCTTTGCCTTCACGGGGGGCGATGACTGGATCCATAAGCCCGTTAAGTTGCCTTATCAGGCTTAGGACCTGCCAGAAGGCATGTTCGGATTCCTGCTGTTCTCCTCCCTGCGGGCTGGCAGCTAAGTCTCCTGCCCCGGGGATCTCTTCCTGGGGTGACACGTGGACATTCCCCCGGGTAGTCGTGGGTTCCTGACGAATCCTTGCAGAGGATTTAGGGACGGTCTTGGAGTCCTTGGATTCCCTCCTGGGAAGGATCCAGGATCCCAACAACGAGGTTCGAGGGGCCCCTTCCTCACGAGACGATTCTCCTGCCTGAAGCGAAGTCTCCCCCCCTGGTGCCGAGGGGAAGACTACCGCCCCACTGGACTCACCTGAGGACGGAAAGGCCTCGTCCACGGGAGAAGGAGAGAGCACTCGTGCAGGAGAAGGGACCTTCGCGACCGACCTCTTGGGAACCAACTTCGCCCTGGGGGAAGTCACCACGAAGTCCACTCCTCTCTTTCTCTTCAGCGTAGAAGAGACAGCCGTTGGTTTGTTACCCTGGCCGGCGAGTGCTGGTTTCATAACCTTCACTAACACCCGCGCCAGAGGACCAAACCAAGTCTGCTGCTCCAAGGACACAGCGTCCGAAATCCTCGCTAAAGGGAAAGGGATAGGGCGATCCTTTGGAGTGGACACCACGGTACCTGCCAGAAAAGAAGGTGGGGAACAATGCTGTACTAACCTCTCCTCGTCCTGCACTACCAACCTGTGTTTGAATGGAGGTGATCCCGAGTGCCGTCTAGGAGCACGCGTTCCTGCTGCTACCACCGGCTGCGGAATTCGCCGCGAACGATGGTCGCGCGGGAGCGCAGGTGGATGATCGCGCGGGCGCACGGGCGAGCGGTCGCGCAGGCGAGCGGTCGCCCGGGAGCGCAGGCAAGTGGCCGCGAGGGTAGGCAGGTAAATGAACGCGTTGGCGCGACGGCGAGGAAACGCGCTGCCGCGTGGGTGAGGAAGACCGCTGGCGATGTAGATCCACAGGCGATCTATGATGAGCTGGTGAGTGCGGTCGCTCGGGTTGGCGATGGCGCGATGTGGCATGTCGACGCGTTGGCGAGCAGCATGCGCAGGTGAATGACCGCGCAATGGCAAGCGATGGCGAGCAGCATGCGCAGGTGGGCGATCGCGTGATGGGGTGCGATGGTGATCAGCATGCGCAAGAGGGCGATCGTGCAATGGCGAGCGATGGCGAGCAGCATGCGCAGGAGGGCGATCGCGTGATGGCGAGCTAGAAGCTGGCGAACCACGTTCCTTCAGGAGCGTTGGAGAACGTTGGCGTGCCTGCTGTCGCTGTTAATAGGCGATCCTAAGATCGCCTGTGCGGCTGGCAAGCAGGTGAATGCTGGCGAGGAGGTGATCGCTGGCGCGTAGGTGATCGCTGGCGAGCAGAAGGTCGACGCGTGTCATGTGAAAGGACAGGTGGCGCGGCGCGTTCACGAGCAGGAACTGGAAGATCGCTGGCGCGTTGGCGAACATGTGTTTTTGAAATACGCGCAGCACAATGTTGCGTAGCCACAGGACCAGGCAGATGGTGAGCAGGGAGCTCAGCAGGAACTATAGGGTGGTCAGAGACCGCAGGGCGATGGTCCTCAAATGAGCGCTGACGAGCAGGAGAGCGCTGGCGAGGAGGGCGAACATCAGGAGAGAGCTGACGAGCAGGAGAGTCTTGACGAGCAGGAGATCGCCGACGAGCAGGAAAGCGCTGAAGATCAGGAGAGCGCTGGCGAGCAGGAGAGCGCCTGTGCGCTAGCACTGCTCGAGGAAGGGAAGGATCCCTTAGCCCCGAAGGGACCGTTGCCCGTCCGGTGACGAGTTCTCCAGAAGGCGAAGATCTGACAGGAGATGGTGAACGGTCTGCAGAGAGGTTCAAGGAAGGCGGAGCTGTAGGTTGAGGCTGACGAGGAGAGTCCCCCCCCGGAGGATGAAGACCCAAAAAGGCGCCTCTTAGTCCCCCTGTAAGGGGAAGGGAGGCCCTTGTGGCGTAGCGGACGGTGAGCCTTACGGCGGAGGCGGCCTCGGGGAAGATCGTCGGGACCATCGGTCCTCCGAAGGGGAGTCTCCGTCAAAGCACTTCCCTCAGAAGGAAGCTGAGCACCAGCAGAGACCAAAGGACTCACTTCCCCCTTCGAAGTATGTACGGAAGGGGGAGGAGAGCCTTTAGCACCATCATCTGCAACAGCTCCTGCGGCGGATTGCCCAGCCACGTCGGAGGCCTCTGTCACCACGACGTCGACAATAGACAGAGGGTCTACCTCTGCTACCGCCGGCGACTGCTTAACAGCGGCCCCCAACGAGACAAGGTCAATAAAAGCGACCCTGGAGGGCAAGCCCTTAAGCCCCAGGGACGACCAAATCTGTAAAAGATCATCATTGGTTAAGGCATTATCAATAACCTCCCCCGGAGGAGGAGGGGGAACCGCCTCGTATGGGAGGCGACGCCCTCTCCCCCCACCGAAGGTCGGGAAACAGAACAAGGGTCTGCGCTCCCACTCGGCCGACTCTCCTTAGGAGGCGGACGAGGGGGAGCTTCGGAGGAGGTTTGGGTGGCGGAAGAAGAGTCCCGAGAACCTTCCTCCTTCAAGGCTAACCCCGGAGGAGAACAGTCTCTCTTGGACTTCTTCTTACGCCGACGGCCAAACCTCTCCCACTGGGAGGCAGACCACTCCCTACACTCACGGCACATGTTATCCTGGTCGCACCGTCGGCCCCGACAATAAGGGCAGAGGGTGTGCGGATCTGTAGTTACGTCCGACATGAAAGTCCCACAAGGACGACCGGCAACTGCAGGGCATGTACACATTGTAAAAAAAAAAAAAAAAAAAAAAAAAAAAAAAAAAAATAACAATGAAGGTCAACTTCCAACCAACACACACGCTGAAAAGAAAAAGCAGAAAATTAAAGGCTGTCACGAGGGCGATGAACAGACACGTCTGATCACCGCCGAGCCAAAAGTGAAGTGGAGCAAGTCACCGGTGTGTGGAGGGGGGAGGGGTAGCAAGCTACCCTTCCCCACCCCCCGCTAACTAGCGCGGGGGTAATTAACCCTCGTTAAAACTATTGGCTCGTCATTTCAGCTGCGCTAAAAGGTAAACCCTCTGTAAATAGCGTGGTTTGTATTTCGGTTACGGAACAAACATAAATTATCCAAATAAATAAAACAAAAGATTTAATAACTAATGTATAAAAGGAAAATAAGGACGTGTAATATCTTCCAGTTTCCAAAAGCTCCTACCATATTGTACCCGATATCTGTCGCTTCGAGATCTGTTTGTCCTTAATCAAATGTAGTGGCCTTAAAGATTAGTTAATGAATTACAAAATTCAAAGCCTGTTTATAAATAAAATACTCAATTAAATTAAATAAAAGATTTGATGACTAGCGAACAAAACAAGGACATGCAAAAGTACGTACCGTATCGCGTCCGATATCTGTCGCTTCGAGATCTGTTCGTCCATAATCCAACGTGACCTGAGGAGCGGTTTTTCGTAAAGAGGAACGCCGTTGAAATTCCCTTCGTCTAGACAGCCATCTGCGCAGGCAGCCAATTTCGTTTGGCATCTGAAAGATTTTCAAAATATTGGACTTTCTTCCACTAAAAGACAACTGCGTTGTCAAGTTAAAAATGCACATCTTAACCCTTCTACCCCAATGGACGTACTGGTACGTTTCACAAAACTCATCCCTTAACCCCCATGGACGTACCGGTACGTCCTTGCAAAAAACTGCTATTTGCATTATTTTTGCATATTTTTGATAACTGTATGAAAAACTTCAGGCATTTTTCAAAAGAATGAGACCAACCTGACCTTTCTATGATGAAAATTAAGGCTGTCAACGCGATCTAAAAAAAAAAATATTGCGAAACGTGCTTCAAAACGGAAAACGCCTGGGGGGTTAAGGGTGGGAAAGTTCTAAATAGCCTGGGGGTAAAAGGGTTAATAGATGTATTCAAGCATCCTCTCTTAGAATAAAACAATAAATTATCTAAATATTCAGTTAAACAGTACGGCAATCTCCCTTCACCTTAAAAGTATCCAAAATAAGTTTATTCCAGCCAGTAGATGTCTCCAAAATACTGTACCTACCTAAGCCATTAAGCAATCAAAATCTTGAACACTCACAGATGCGAGTCAAATTGGGTGGCTGTGAAGTAACTGTGTGTAAAGCTACTAGAGTGTAGTAAGTGCATCATTGATCAGTATTGATTAATTGTAATGAGACACTTAACCCTTTTACCCCCAAAGGACGTACTGGTACGTTTCACAAAACTCATCCCTTTAGCCCCATGGACGTACCGGTACGTCCTTGCAAAAAACTGCCATTAACATTTTTTTTTAATATTTTTGATAACTTTTTGAGAAATTTCTGGCATTTTCCAAGAGAATGAGACCCAAGTGACCTCTCTATGATGAAAATTAAGGATGTTAGAGCAATTCAAAAAATATATACAGCAAATTGTGCTTGAAAAAAATAAAATGCCTGGGGGTTAAGGGTTGGAAAGTTCCAAATAGCCTGGGGGTATAAAAGGGTTAATATTTTTCAAGACCTGCTTACTTAGTCCCCTTTGAACTTCAAACGTGTGGATTCTGTACAAGTGTGTGAAACACGTGCGGTACACGATTGTGATTCTGTTGTATGATTATCAATGGGATCAGTCTAACTGCACAACTGTACTCCCAATGGGTTAACTACTGCACTGCCATTGTTCAGTGGCTACTTTCCTCTTAAGGGTAAGGGTAGAAGAGACTCTCTAGCTATGGGGAGCAGCTCTTCTATGAGAAGGACACTTCTAATTCAAAACCATTATTCCATAGTTTTGGGTAGTGCCATAGCCTCTGTACCATGGTCTTCCGCTGTCTTGGGTTAGATTTCTCTTTCTTGAGGGTACACTCAGGCCTGCTATTCTGTCCATTTCCTTATTTCCTTTCCTCATTGGGCTATTTTCCATGTTGGAGACCTTATAGTGCTTATAGCATCCTGCTTCTCCAATTAGGGTTGTGCCTCAGCTAGTACAGTAATTATATTATTATTATTATTATTATTATTATTATTATTATTATTACAAGTTAAGCTACAACCCTAGTTGGAAAAGCAAAATGCTATAAGCCCAAGTCCAACAGGGAAAAATAATTCAGTGAGGAAAGGAAAAAAGGAAATAAAACTACAAGAGAATAAACAATGAAAAAAAAAATAAGAACAGTAACAACATCAAATTTTATCTTTCATATACAAACTATAAACTAAAAAAAAAAAGAAAAAATAGATAGAATATTGCACCTGAGTGTACCCTCAAGCAAGAGAACTCTAATCCAAGACAGTGGGAAGCCATGATACAGAGGCTATGACAATACCCAAGACTAGAAAACAATGGTTGGATTTAGGAGTATCTTTCTCCTAGATGGATAACACTTTAAAAGGTACAGAAAACTATCTGGAAGAGTTAAGCCTCCACTTAGCAAGATGTCTAAGTTGAAAATTTCTCGGAAGTTGAATGGAATCAAATATAGCCAGGGGCCCAAATGTCTGTCTCTGTTAGATTGCGACTATCTAGAAAATCTGATCAAAATTGGGTTTTAAGTTTCTTGCCAAGTAACTGGACTTGATTGATAATGATCAAGAATACGACTTGTATAGTACAGATTGAGAATAATCAAGTATAGGACTAGTACTGTATCGATTGAAAATAATCAAGTACAGAATCTGTATTATAGTGTTTGAGAATAATCAAGTATGGGACTTGTACTGTATAGATTAAGAATGATTATGTATAGAACTTGTACTCTACTGATTGAGAATAATCCAGTATAGGACTTAGAGTAACCTACCAACTCCAACAAATTTCACGCAACACAAAAATCTGGCGTAAAAAAATTGGCAAAGAAAACTTATCATAATTCACCTTGAGAAAGAGGCAAGAGGCGGCCCCTAATAGAGAAGGCTTTGGAAATCTTCCCAAGATTACTCTATTGTGCATTTATTTTAAGCGGATATCAAAGATGTTTGACGAGACAGTTTTGAAAAATAAGTTTAATTACAGGGAAAAGAATGGCGAGTCGTCGTGATTTATACCGAACTACGGAACAGATTAGACAAAAACAGGATTTTCTAATTGCTAAAATACCTTGTGGCTCCAACAGTGTGAAGAAGGTAGATAACTTTGTCTCTTTCCGAGCTTTTACTCTTGTCTTCCACCTTGCAGGACGCAGCTAAATGCCGCGCGGTTTCTCCACGTTTGTTGACCGCGTTGATTTCTCCACCGAAGACAATGAAGGCCTGGAAAAGATTAACACAGATTGGAATTATCAGTCCTGAATAATCACTTAAAGGTGTGTCAAAATGTATACTCTCAGTATGCTTTGTAATTTAAAGGATCTAATGTAAATACCAAGGGCACTGAAGATTTGAAAATGGACAATGCTTTTTCCCGGTAAGGAAATGAATGTTTGAAATGTGAAAGTTTTGAATAATAGTTATCAAGACATAGACCATTCACTGAATTACTAAACACATGAGCTTAACTCAGCTATGAAAGTGATACAGTTTCACAACTTGGGTGTGTCTGGTGATAGAAACTTCAAGCAAGTTGATCAACATTGTTAAAGATGAATTTGATTTGATTTGGAATTCAAAGTTACTAGTAGTGACTTTAAATGGTATATTTAATTATTCTATTATTCTCTTGACTGTATTATTATTATTATTATCATTATCATTATTATTATTATTATTACTATAACTAGCAGTTTCAATTCTAGTTGGACACAGGATGCTATAAGCTCAAGGGCTCTAGCATTTTAATTTTCTAAATCATGGCTTGTCTACCCTTAGAATTTTCCATTAATTATTTTGAAAAATTTATGCAATCATTCATTTTCTTTAACTGACTTTCAGCTTCAATAAATAATAAATAACTGTTACCCAACTTTTAGCCCTCAGGCTGAATAATGTTCCCTTGGCTTCATAAACTTTCATACGCAAAGGGGCCATCTTGCAAACGCAAAATATGAATGGCAAAATTCATACTTACCGAACGGGATAACAATGCTATTCCATGGACACTAAAAAGGAACTAACATTCTAGTAACTCCACTATGCAAAGGCAGTTATGATTCCTATAATGTATTAACCATAATATTGTTACTTGATACAAATTAGTGCGTCCTTTAGTTAACATTCTTTCTGTACACATCGTGAAAGTCTTTTTCCTACTGTGGCCAACAAATAAAAATCTAGATGATCTTGGCAGTTGGAATAATGTCAGAAATAAAGTCTCGAATACAGTCTTGAATAAAAGAGTTTTGGACAAGTCAGTAAAGAGGCGATATACATTTTGGAATTAAGTTTTGATTAAAACTGTTTTGGACAAGCTCAGTACAGTTAGTAAAGAGGCCATATGTCATATTACTGTGTATTAAAAGAAACTGTCAGTGTTGAGAAATATCCAAAATTACATAAAGTCATTTGACATCTAAAATTTATAAGAAGAACGTAACAGTTCATCCAAGTCGACAGTTTACCCAATAACGAACGAACAATTCACGAACAGCATTTACAGAACGACCGACCTGCACTAAAGTCGCCGAACACTGGGCGGCGGCTAGGTGAAGCGGCGTCGTGCCTTCCAAGTCGGCGCAGTTCGCCTTGGCTCCCCTGCACAGAAGCGTCATGATGCATTGAAATCTGTTGCGAATAACCTAGAAAATAAAGTTGAAAAATTATCAAATTATACATCCACACCTTCCTTGTAGTATCTTGAGATGAATATCTTATTTAGAATTAGTTTCTTAATAATTACCCCCCAGCTATTAAGGAATCAACATTCGCGAAATCAAAGATTCGCAAGATTTTCTATTATCTCAATATTAGAGAAAATTTTAAATATTTGTATTTTTTTTTCTTTATTTCAGTATATGAATAACAAATTGTAACATATTTTTCCTTTTATATCTTATGTTTATCTATATATAATTAATTCTATATGAATAAGTACATTTTCAAGGTAAAAAACACAACACAACGCTACTACGCATATGAAACACATTAGCGATATATTTATCTTTCATTTCGGTGAATAAATAACAGATCGTAACATTTTTTCCTTTTAGTCTAATGATTATCTATTTACAATTAATTTTATATCAATTAATACTGTACATTAAAGTTAAAAAAAAAATGAACAAAAGCACAATGCAACTATGCACGCATACCAAACACATTAGCAATTCATTTTTCGTTTAATTTGATAAATAAATAAGAGATCGTAACATATTTCTTCTTTTGAATTTCAAGATTATTTATTCACAATGAATTTTATATCAATAAGAACATGTTTATGTTAAAAACACATTGAACAAAACTCTCTCCCTCTTAAGTACCACTGCATTTAACTTAGGTCTTCTTTCTGCTTTTACATAACTATAATTGAAAAAGATTGTAAGTGCGCATGTGTGTGTGAGAGGTGCTTTAGTAACAAACACCCATAATATATATAATATATATGTATAAGTACACGTACATATTAACCCTTTTACCCCCAGGCTATTTGGAACTTTCCAACCCTTAACCCCCAGGGGTTATTTTCCTTTCAAGCACATTTTGCAGTATATTTTCTTTAAATTCCTCTAACAGCCTTAATTTTTATCATTGATAGGTCAGGTTGGTCTCATTCTTTTGGAAAATGCCTGAAGTTTCTCAAAAAAATTATAGAAAATATGCAAAAAAAAATGTAAATAGTTTTTTGCAAGGACGTACCGGTACGTCCATGGGGGTAAAGGGATGAGTTTTGTGAAACGTACCAGTACGTCCTTTGGGGGTAAAAGGGTTAACAGCAAAGAATGCTGCATGCATTACAATAAAATAGATTAAAAATGCATTTGTAAGTACTTTACTGTATTGTACAATATATCAGCTAAAGTAATAAATATGAGCGATTTAAAAAAACGGTTTGTTTATGCATGATAGAAAATGTACTTCTCTACAGAAGGGGTAATATTAATAAAGTACGTACATTACCTACGGCATAGTACTGTATGTTTCGTATGTGCACAGCACTATAACGTACGTATTGTGACATGGTAGTTTCTTAACTGATGTTTATGAACCACATTCCGTATAGTGTTCCGGAAAATGTCTTGAAACTATTCTTAAACGTATCTAATTTGTCTATGATATTTTTTTTTATTACACGTTTTATATATCAAAATAGGCAGTTATAAGCATTTTTAAATGCCATTTTAAGTCTTCACGAATTTGCTCTATTTGCAGGGGAGGGTTCTTGTCCCTAACACCCGCAAATCCAGGAGGGGTAACTGTACTACAATTGAATCTGTACATGTTTCAAAGGTAATTATGAGAGAGAGAGAGAGAGAGAGAGAGAGAGAGAGAGTGTATGTGTGTGTGTGTATACAAAATGCAATAACTGGAAGGTGGAAGTCATTGAAAGTTCTAAAGATTAAGACTCGATACAATAGCCAAGTAAAGAGGAGATACTTTGTAAATGGCCAGAGAGATATACAAAGAGAAGGTGTAGGTTGAAGGGCAAGTCATACGGAAAGAGAGGATAGAGGGATGATAGAAAATCATATGACAAGCAATGATAGGAGGGGGGTGAAAGACGCAGACAATACAATGCTTGAAAGTGGGGAAATCGATGTTCGGTAGAATGAAATACGAACTGGAAGTGTCGAAACGACTAACACACGACAGAGGGACACCGACAAATACTGTTACATCTGAAGAGGCTCTGAGATAGGAAAAGATACGAGACGTAAGATCTTGAATAATTTGGAGTAAAATGCGATTTAATGAAGTAACCCGAGAACACACCCTGGGTAACACTTACGAAAGAAGAGGTATACCCAAAGAATCATTGAGAAAATGATGGTGTTCTATCATAACAGAAGATCTATAGCGAAGTTAATTGCATGTTTGGTATATCAGAATTTGAGATAAATACAGTACAGGTGTCCAATAAGGATCAACACAGAGTTCTTTGTGGCTTAGTAATGAAGCAAGCTACAATAAAAGTGAAGAATGTAAGGTATATGGGAGTTATTATATGCAAATGACACGGTGCTAACAGTACAGTAGAACCAAAGGACAAGGCCTTAGATATCTTCAAAAGGTGTAACAGGGTTTGGCCGGGAAATACAAAGCTTTGCTGACAGTCAAAACAAAAGTTACACGAAGGTGCTCATTCCGTGAAAGATGTGTAAGTGGTCAAGTGTTTTTTTTTTTTACAAGCGATGCTCAACATTGCAAAGTATAATTCGAATCGCTGATTTTTAATGTCAGAAATAGAAAAGATTCAACAGTGGAATGGATGTAAAACAGGCCTAGGGATTGGTCGAATGTTTCTGTTACCTTGGAGACATAACGGAGCACGAGGCTGTGATACCATGAGAGCAGATGGAAAGATAAAAAAAAAAAGAGATGGTAATAGCAACATCTTTGATGAAAAGGAGAGAGATTGCCACAATACACGGGGATAAGAATATCTCATTTGTCATCCGAAAAGATTTAGGACATCTGTCAGTGTCAGTGTAAAATCCTTTTTATAAAGAAGTTGCTGTGAGATGTCCTCTCAAAGACAAAGGGGACAGATGATGATGACGACTTTGCCAAGATGGAAATGTAACAGACAAGTTTTTTTAAACAATTTTGAAACTGATATGACAAAAGCGGTACACATAGGATTTAAGAAAATTGCAAACTGAATTTTGGAGTCCTGTTTGAACGAGAGATACAAGAGTGAAGAGGTATGGGAGAAGGATAACATTGCGATCTCTCGACCATGGCGACGTACAGCACTGCGATGAACTTACGGAGAAGGCTGTGCGAAAGTGCAAATATAATTCTGTTATGGAGTTACTGGTAAGTAGGGATTTCTCAGTAGTAAAACGAGCACAGATTGCCTCCCTCTCCTTTGGGTGTAAGGAAACTATAAAAAAAAATTGGAAGAGATTCTGAAAAAGACGAGATAACGGAATACAGAGATTTAAAGACGGAGAAGCTAGATGTCTCGACTCAACAGTCTGGTTAGCATGTATAGATGGAGTATCAAGAAAATTACATCAAGATCAATTAGATTTAAAATTCAGATGGAAGAGAAAGGGCAAGAAGAGCCAGATAAAATCTGGTGAAAAGATGAAAGGAAATATTTTGAAAGTACCCCGACTTTATTTAGTTATTTTGGGTATTTTCCTTTTGTATTTAAAGCCTGTATCTAAATGCACTAGATTCTTTCTGTTGAAAGCTTGGAATTATTATCAAGTTGTCACGAGCCAATACAGTACCTTGAAATCGTAGTACTGTATCATAATACAATCAGTTATTCTACAGAGAATGAAGAGAATGCGCAGTTTGTAGCTTCATCCTTATAAAATGTAAAAAGTACGCAAAATATAATAACTGTAATACAATCAGTTATTCTACAGAAAACAGCATCATCCAGGAGGGCTAACTAATTAAAACTAAGCTCAGTAATAAGAAAAATCATTATAAGATAAGGCAAATACTGAATTTAAGCTTTGAAATTATAAAAGGAAATTCCTAGGTATAAGATAAAAATAAACTAGAATATTGTAAGGAATCTGATACCACTATATTGTACTAGCTAATCTTATGTAAAAACCGAACTATAATTTAGCCAGCAATAAGTTAAAAACGACTAAGTTTCATTGGAAAAGAAAAGAGAAACTTGACTACTAGGGAAGGACTATAAATAAACAAACTGAGCGAAAAAATATTTATCAAGACTTAGCTGAGCGAAAAAATACGTACCATAACTTTGCTGAGCGAAATAATACATTCCATGACTTTGCTGAGCGAAAAAATATGTACCATGACTTCACTAAGAAAAAAAATACGTACCATGACTTCACTAAGAAAAAAAATACGTACCATGACTTCACTAAGAAAAAAAATACGTACCATGACTTCGCTGAACAAAACAAATACTGTACATACGATGACTTATCTGAGCAAAAAAAAACCTACCATGACTTTGCTGTGCGAAAATATACGTACCACGACTTTGCTAAGCGAAAATATATGTACCACGACTTTGCCGAGCGAAAAAATACATACCATGACTTTGCCGAACGAAAAAATACATACCACACTCGACCGAGCGAAAAAATACGTACCATAACGTGAAGCGGAGTCTGTTGCTTGTTGTTTATGAGGTCCGGGTTGCAACCGGCATCAAGGCACAGGTCTGTGAGTTCCCGGGTCTTGACCCAGTGCAGAAGGTTCCCGCCTTTGTGCAAATCCTGGAATTCAGGGTGCTTTAACAAGCAGCAGTTAAACACTTGAAAGTTTTCAACATTTTGATTTATAGAAAGCTGTCTTCTTGAAAGCTTGATTGTGACAGATTTAATAAGTTTCCATGAGTTATAAACAAGAAAAGCATCGTCCCTAGAGAAATGAAACAAATTAAAGAAGAAGCAGTAAAAACATATACATGTATTAAGATAAATAAATAATAAACAGATAAGTACAAAACAAAAGAGAAGACAGAAGTAAAATGGAAAGAGAATTATGAGAAATAAAGGAAAGAGAATGAGGAAAATATAAAATGAATTAGACAGGAGATATTAAAAGAGGCTTTCAACAATCAACCCAGACAGATAGCATTCCATACCTTAGAGCTAATTTCTTTGGCTAAGACTAGTTTCTCTATCTTCTCCCAGTACACGGCATTCCCCGGATCAGGCAACTCTTCCTCGTGATTGAGATTAGCACCCAGCTGGATTAGATGCTTGATGTTCTCCAATTTGCTGCTTTGTGCGGCCACCATCAGCGGCGTCTCGTCCGCCGCGTTCCTCTTGTTCAGCACTGGGTCGTGTTTTACTTTCAAAGCCTGCGGAGAATGGGACGTCTAGTTTATCGACCGCGTTGAATTTACACTACCGAATACCATACAATAACACTTTTACTTTATACTAGCAAATACCGTAAAACAGTACCCATCTTTCCATCAGTTCGACTTACGTCAGTCGTGTAAAGAGATCTTATAAGTCACTTTATAAGACGAAAATCAGACCTTCGTCGAAAACTGACTTACGTTGGGTCTCCAGAACCAACTAGCAATGCAGGCATTATTGTATGGCAGTGACTTTCCTTATTTTCTTTCTCCTTATAGAAAGAAATTAATCCCTCAACTTTAAAGTCTTAGTATTTATTTGTCAGACTCATTAATGTTGTAGATTTGTACGGTACAATGTATCTTCCAGATAAACTACGAATTATAAAGAATTGCCATTAATCTACGGGATGTCTTTAATGACCATGTGTATGGCATATCACAAGTCTCTATTACTGATCAGGCAAATCGTGATTGACTGTATATGTTATATCATCTCTTTGAAAAAGAAATATAAACAAAACTGTTGAACTGAACAGCTCAGAGTTGAGTCAACATATCAAAAGTCAATCTTATCTTCTGGCAAAAACTTGTTACAAACCATTATGAACTTCTTTTTTGACCTTCAAGCAAAACTAAATGAATTACCGTATATGGTGTATCATCTCTGAGGAAGAAATATATACTAGACTGCACTGTAAATGAACTCTTAAACTGAACCGCTCAGAGTTGAGTGAATGGAAAAAGTCCATGTAATCTCTGGGAAAAATCTTGCTACAAACCATTTTGAATTTCTCTTTGCCCTTCGAGCAATACTAAACGAAATACACAAGGTCCTCAACTTACAAACTTAACCCTTTTACCCCCAAAGGACGTACTGGTACGTTTCACAAAACACATCCCTTTACCCCCATGGACGTACCGGTACGTCCTTGCAAAAAACTGCTATTTTCAATTTTTTTTTTTTTTTTATAATTTTTTGAGAAATTACAGGCATTTTCCAAGAGAATGAGACCAACCTGACCTCTCTATGACAAAAAATAAGGCTGTTAGAACAATTTAAAAAATATATACTGCAAAATGTGCTTGAATAGAAAATAACCAGTGGGGGTTAAGGGATGGAAAGTTCGAAATAGCCTAGGGGTAAAAGGGTTAATTGGTTCCAACAGCTGTTTGTAAGTCAAAACGTTTGTAAGTTTAATTCTATTAAATTTTGGACTCGTGCAGGCCTAACTTGAACCCCATGCATATGATTTCCAGCTGCGAAAGTCAACAAATACAACGGGTTTCATACGAAATAGATACAGTATCAAGTTATTACAAATATTGTTTTGCTTACTGTATTAAGCAAAAAACTGCTATTTACATTTTTTTTTTTTTGCATATTTTTGATAATTTTTTGAGAAACTTCGGGCATTTTCCAAAAGAATGAGATCAACCTGACCTCTCTCTGACAAAACTTAAGGCTGTTAGAGCAATTTAAAAAATATATATAGCAAAATGTGCTTGATAAAAAAAGACCCTGGGGGTTAAGGGTTGGATAGTTCCATATAGCCTGGGGGTAAAAGGGTTAAATGATATAATATTGTTTTATTATAGTATTTATTTATCTTATCTTTGTTATCTTCAGAAGGATTTGTGTTTGTATATCTCAATGTTTGCATGTTGAACGTTTGTAACTTCTTTTACTGACCTGAATGACGGTTACTGTCTTCGAAGCTGCTATGTGAACGGCAGTGTTTCCTTTCTTGTCGGGCATGTCGACCAGTGCACCGGCTGCTATGAGGGCACTTATAGTTTTGTCGTTTTCGTTTTCCGTGGCGACGTGCAGAGGATAGAGTCCTTCGCCTTCTTCCGGGCAGTTGAGCTCACTGTAGATCAAATTAAAAAAGGTGTACTGTATTGTTAAAAAGGTAGTTTTTGAAATGCTAGCTAAGCTACTCTTACTAACGTTTAAGATACTGAACCAAAATATCTAAAAGAATGCCTGAATAAACTAGAACTAGAAACAAATGTTAACATAAGACACATGAGTGACAAACATAGGCTATCTGAACCAAGAACAAATTTTAAATTTGGTGAAAGGGCTTTTAGCTACTGTGCGCCTAGACATTATAATAAACTGCCAACTGAAATGAAGGACCTAAAGGGAGCAATTGAATTTAAGAAGAAACTAAAGACATTACTTTTCACAAGATCATATGATTTGGAAGATGCTACAATCAAAGAATTGTATAAGTTATAATGAAAATGTTTCGTTAGATGATTAATATGGACCCACCCGAGAAGTAGTTCACTCGACTTCAGTGGAGGGCTGGATTTAAACCCAAAACAAGTAAACAAGTAAACAATAGAGTACACAATAAAAGCTTAATCAATATTACTTGTGGAATGATCTTCCTAATCAGTTAGTTGAATCGGTGGAACTTCAAAAGTTCAAAAGTTTGCAGCGAATGTTTCATGTTCAACAGGATAACATACATCTCTTTTAATAGTTTATTTATGGTAGATCTATCTTAATGTTACTGTTCTTAAAATATGTTATTTTAATTGTTAATTACTTCTCTTTTACTTTATTTATTTCCTCATTTCCTTTCCCCACATGGTTATTTTTTCCTGTTGGATTCCTTGGGCTTGTAGCATCCTGTTTTCCAACTATGCTTGTAGCTTAGCTAGCAGTAATAAAGGGATTTTGACGTAGGAAAAATCTATTTCTGGGCGAAGGACCTGTGCCGCCCAGTGAATAAGCTCCATTTAGCACTTATTCTTAGGTAATTTACTGCTAAATATACCAGAGAAAAAATGTAAAGGAGTGCTAGGTTAACTAGCTCGCTCACCTATTGGTGTCGGTATAAAATTGGGCGTATATTCCATAGGTCCCGCACTATTTAGATTAATCCACGACAGAGAACCCCAATAGAGGAGAGCCGTTCAACCTCACTCGGTACTACTACAATGCATCCGCTCAGAACCCAACTCCTTAGCACCCAAAGTTTGGGGACTCCAAGGGAGAGGAGCTGGGAGGGTTCACTGGGCGGCACAGGTCCTTCGCCCAGAAATAGATTTTTCCTACGTCAAAATCCCTTTTCTGGGCTCGAACCTGTGCCGCCCAGTGAATCTATACAAGAGAAAAATGTCACCAAACTTGCAAAATAAAGGAAAAAACATAAGCGTAAGAGAAATACAGGATGCTTTAATCAGATGAGTACCAAAAAACAATTATAAGGGTATCTTAAATATGAACATAAATCCAATAAGGTAGGTATAATAATGCCGTGAGTGATAATATATACAGATACTCAGGAGCATAAAATTTACAAATATAATAACAGTATTCAGGTGCGAGACCAACGAATACAATAGGGTATAAATGAGGCAGGTAAGAGGGAGAGATAAAGAGTCAAGGCATTAACCTGTGAGTTACTCGGGAGTAACTACGCTCCCTGCGGCTACTGTAGAAAATTTTAGGGCTTCCAAATGTTTAAGGTAGTGTTTCTTGAACACTGACGGTGATTTCCACCCTGTATACCTGGAAAGGTCTGTAAAATTCATGTGGTGAAAGAAGTTCACCGATGTGGCAACCGCCCTGATATCATGTGCAAGAGGAAAAGAGTCAGGGTTAGCTTGTTTAATAAAATACAAAATTTGTTGCCTGATCCCTTTAATAGTAATGGTACCGCCTTGTTCTCTAACGAATAGAGGCCCCGAGGAGTTAGAGGAGGTCCGGGATAAATAAGACCTAAGAGTAGTGACAGGGCACAGCGACGGATCTTGCGTGAGGGGAACAATTTTCCAGGAGGTCCATCTGTTTTGAGGTTCTTCATTCTTAGCCAAAAAGAATTTGTTAGGAGAAAGAAGGACCTCTCCTGAAGGCAGAAAGTCAATATGACCCGGGTCTCTCGACAAGGCTGCCAATTCAGAAATTCTTGCCCCGGAAGCCAAGCTCACTAGGAAAAGTGTTTTCCTGAGAAGGGGCATGTAATCACAAGAACTGTTAATGGTATCAGAAGCCAATTTGAGTACGTCATTAAGGAACCAGGTCACCGGGGTAGGACGAGTAACCGGTTTCAGTCTGGCACAAGCTTTCGGAATTGAAGCTAACAAAGAGTCGGTTAAGTCTATGTTAAAACCCACTAGGAAGATCTTTTTCAGAGCCGATTTAATAGTGGTGATAGTATTGGCTGCCAGACCTGATTCTAATAAAGATCTAAAGAAAGTGACTGTAAGGTTCAAGTTCATACAGTTCACGTCTGAGTCTATTAAAAATTTTGCCAACTTTTTAACTGCAGAGTCATACTGGCGGATGGTGGAATCCCGTTTATCCGATTCTAGGAACAAGGTGTTTTGAGGATCAATATTGGCACCATGCATAGCCGCAAACTTCATAAAGTCCATAAAGTTAGGGCGCTCTGAATGTTTGAGAAAGCGTACACAACGCGTGTTTGTACTATCTGAGACAGAACCGGATTGGGTATCGGGTGAGGGTATAGTCTCAACTCCCGCAGGAGAGGATACCAGTTGCTCTTGGGCCAGTTGGGTGCGACCAAGGCTACTTGTCCCTTGAAGGATCTCAGTTTGTCTAGAACTTTCAGCAAAAGATTCACCGGGGGAAAGAGATAAATCTTTTCCCAGTTGTCCCAATTCTGTGACATGGCGTCTGTGGCGTAAGCCTGAGGGTCTAGATTGGGAGCCACATATACTCTCAATTTGTGGTTGGATTCCGTGGCGAAGAGGTCCACTTGGAGACCGGGAACCTGAGAGAGAATCCACCGAAATGACTTTAGATCGAATGACCATTCCGATTCTAGAGGGGAGGTCCGGGACAGGGCGTCTGCCACTACATTCCGGACTCCCGCCAGGTGGACAGCTGAAAGATGCCAACGGTTCGAGGCTGCTAGGGAGAAGATGGCTACTAGAACATGGTTCAGAGGCCCTGACTTTGACCCGCCTCTGTTGAGGCAGCGGACCACCACTTCGCTGTCGAGGACCAGACGAAGGTGTTGTTTCTTGGGAAGAGCGAGACGTTTCAGGGTTAGAAGAACTGCCATGGCCTCTAGCACATTGATGTGAAAATGGCGGAACAAGGGAGTCCAAAGACCTTGAACTTTCTTGAGCTGAGAATAGCCGCCCCAACCTGATAAGGATGCGTCTGTGTGAATGATTAATTCCGGAGGCGGAAATCGAAGGGGATCTGACTTTGACAGACTGTTTGCTCTTGTCCAAGGAAGAAGTCTTTCCCGTAGAATGGGAGGAAGGCGGACTTTCCTGTCCCGGAGCTTCCGGTTCGCCCTCGAACGCCAGACACGATTGATATCTTTCAATTTTGCCTTCAGAAGAAGATCCGTCACTGAGGCAAACTGAAGGGACCCCAGAATCTTCTCTTGGAGTCGTCTGGAACTTACTTTGTCTTTGAGAAAGCGTTTGGTGTTCCTTGCAATCTCTAACCTCTTGGGTCTGGGAAGACACAGAGTATGAGATATAAGATCCCATTGCAGGCCGAGCCATTGGAACTTCGATTTTGGAAGAAGACGGGACTTCTTGAAGTTGATCTGGAAGCCTAGAGATTGGAGATAATGGATGACTTTGTGAGTTGCTTTTAGGCAATTTTGGGAGGTGTCTGACCAAATGAGCCAGTCGTCCAGATAGGCTACTACTTGAATCCCTTGATTCCTGAGTTCCTGAACAGCGACTTCTGCTAGCTTTGTGAAGATCCTTGGGGCAATGTTGAGCCCGAAAGGCATCACCTTGAAGGAGTAACTTTTGTCCCCTAAGCGAAAGCCTAGGTACGGACGGAAGTGTCTCGCTATCGGGACGTGATAGTAGGCGTCTGTAAGATCGATAGAGGTGGTGACGGCCCCACGGGGAAGTAAGGTCCGCACCTGCGAGACGGTAAGCATTCGAAACTTGTCGCATTGAATGGACAAGTTGAGAAGGGATAAATCTAGAATCACTCTTCTCTTGTCTGAATCCTTCTTCGGGACACTGAACAGCCGACCTTGAAACTTCAGATGTTTCGTTTCTTGTATGGCGTTCTTTTGTAAGAGATCCTGGACAAATTCGACCAGGTCCGGAGTGGAATGTTGACGAAATTTGTTCGGAGGAGGAGGTCCTTGAATCCAACTCCACCCTAGTCCCTTGGAGATGATACTGAACGCCCAGGGACTGAACCTCCATTTGTTGCGGAAGGCATAGAGCCTCCCCCCTACCTGCTGCACCTCAGTATTGGTTTGAGGAGTTGCCTCCACGTCCGCCTCGGAAGTTCTTTCCTCTGCGAAAGGCTCTTCCCCTGCCTTTGTTCTGGTTAGAGCCACGGTGGTAGCCTCTACCTCTACCATAACTCTGGGAAGAGCTATGAGCCTCGTAGGACTGGTTAAAGGCAGGGGAAGTGGCGGAGGCACCAGAAAGCTGGCTCTTAGGTAGCAGAACGGTGACATAGTCATCCGAAGGAGCCCGAGAGGTGGAAGGCTGTGCAGGGACAACAGAAGATGGAGGAAGAGGCAGCCGGAAGTTGGATGAAGCACTCTGTTGTTGCCTGAACTGGGTGGAGGTATATGGTCTAAGCTTCTTCCTACCCCGGGCTTGATAATTTGCGGGGTCATACTTGCGTTTAGGGGTCAAACCCCAACGGGCTTTAAGGCTCTGATTAACCCTAGTGGCCTCCGCCAAGACTTCCTCTACGAGATCCTCGGGGAAGAGATTTGAACCCCAACAGGAGGACCGGATGAGTTTATTAGGTTCATGCCTAATCGTCGCCTCAGCTAGAACATGCTTGCGACATCTGCGTTTAGCAGTAGCGAAGTCATACAAGTCATAATATAAAGACTGTAACGTAGCCTTGTTGAGAGACTTAAAAATACTCTCCGTATCGTAAGTCAAGGCTATCGACTCCGTGGATGTGGCCAGGTTTAGAGTACGGCCCACACGTAGGCGGGAATCATATTCCTGTTTAATGAGGGATTCCGGGAGACGGGGAAGCTTCTCACTAAACAAGACTGAGGCACAGTCTGCTGCAAGCTTGCCGGAGGTATGGACATTGTCCCAACACTCAATACCTGAGGGAAGAAGGAGGGAGATTGGATCCACCTCTCGGATGGGAGGCAAGGGCTTCTCCTCCAGAGCATATTGAAAGGCAAGCTCTGCCACCTTATTGACGCATGGAGTCAAGGTGTTCTTGTCCATTAAGAACATCGTAAAGGAGCTTTTATACGGCGTCAGCATGGTGTTAGTGCAGCCGATGTCATTCAAAAATCTGGCCCAAACAGATTGGGCTTGCTCCTTCGGGAAGATGACCGTCTCTTTGGGGACCTTGTCTAATCGGACTAAAGCTTCCTCGGTAAGTCTGGCATAACCATGAAATGGAAATGCCAGACCCGGAGGAAAGAATTCAAAGTCCTCTAGAGGACGAGTGCCAAGGCCCTCCAGAGTCAACATTCCGTCTGAGAACGGGGAATGAAGAGCCATCCGCCAGGGGTTGTTCTTGGCAAACGGCGGGAGCTTAGAGGCATCCGGGATGAGAGAGCTTTGGACTCTCTCCGGAGCTCCTTGCTCTAAAGCCCCAATTCTCTGACCGAAGTTAGAGAACATCGTGTCCATCCTCGACTGCATCTCCGAAACCAACTTTGCCTGCATCTCCGACACGATGCGAAGCATGGCTGATTCGGAAAGGCCCGGGCTAGCAGCAGGAGGGGCGGAAGGAACTCCCGGGTCGTGAGACATAGAGGAGGAACCAGAGGGCTTTGAAGACGGGTTCGTACAATGTTTAGAGCCATGAGAAGTCTTGTGAGGCTTGCGAGCTTTGGGTAAGGTCCTTGAAGTAGACTTATCCTTAGGGGGAACCGGGTATGAACGTTGAGACGAATCACGGTCCCCAGAAAATCCAAGAAAAGAAGAGCGATCAGAAGAAGAAGAAAGAGCGGGGCTGAGGATAGGAATCTCAGCGCCGGACACACCTGCCTCACTTACCACCCTACCTGTATCCGGCTCGTCTAGCAACATTGGTTCGACGTCCAGGTTCATGGAGGCAACATTGTCCTCCAGACCTCCGGTGGCGTCCGATGGATCTTGCTCTGGGTCGATGAGACCCGTTATAGTGGCATCAATGTGGGCAATGATAGGAGCTGCCACATGCCTAGCCACAGCAGCTGAAGACTTGGCGTTGGGGTAAACCATGGTGCAGTAGTCCTCAGATAGGACGTACGGCCGCTTAGACTTCACATTCCGGGCAAACCCACCAACCCACACCTTCAGTGTGGCCCGAGCCGCAGACTTTTGCTCCGGGGATGCCTGAAATAATAGTGGGAATTATAAAAGGGAGACTCCCAATGGTCCTTCAAGACCATAGATATCTTACTAATAGTAAATAAAATAAGAAGGCAATATAGCCAACGGGACTCACCGAGTCAGATCCAAGGGTAGTGATGAGGTCGAAGCAAATCACACAGTTATCCGGGTGCCATACCACAACGTCTTCCAGTTGAACCCCACAAGGGGCGTGAGATCGGCAGACGGAGTGGCCACAAGGCTGGTGCAGAACAGCTGCACAGGCCGGCGTCAGACAATGCACCATCTATAAAAAGAATAGTATATGAGAAACTGTAATTCTCTTAAGTAGGGGCGGGTCTGGAGGACCCGGGCCTAACATAGGTCTAACACAAGATTAGAGCTTAACTGTACTATTCTTTAAGTAGGGGCGGGTCCGGAGGACCCGGGCCTAACATAGGTCTAACACAAGAATAGAGCTTAACTGTACTATTCTTTTAAGTAGGGGCGGGTCCGGAGGACCCGGGCCTAACATAGGTCTAACACAAGATTAGAGCTTAACTGTACTATTCTTTAAGTAGGGGCGGGTCCGGAGGACCCGGGCCTAACATAGGTCTAACACAAGATTAGAGCTTAACTGTACTTATTATTATTATTATTTTTTTTTTTTTTTTTTTTTCTTTTTAAGTAGGGGCGGGTCCGGAGGACCCGAGCCTAACATAGGTCTAACGCAAGGTTAGAGCTTAACTGTAATATTCTTACATAGGGGCGGGACCGGAGGTCCCGGGCCTAAACATAAGTCTAACTTGAAACTAAAGTATAGCCATCCATTCCGGATGCAATAACAAGGAATGAAGACACATGGTGTCTGATTTCCCGGGGCGGGGTAGACCCCGGGCCGGGAAATAAAGGTATATTCAATACCAATTCCTTTAGGGACTCCGGGGTAGTGATCTGTCATATATAATCATCATAGGAAATGTTATAAAATAATAGGGGGGCGGAACTGTAGCTAAGAACTGCCAATCGAACCTGGAGGGTTTCGTATAACATAAGCCAGAATGAAAAGTGAATATAAAATAGGGTGCACCGGGATCCAACTCTGTTGACCGGTGGCCAACCAGACTAGACAGAGACTAAACCACCGGGCCACCCGGAGGACAAAGTCCATGAACACTTAACTACCCCCTCTAAAAGGAGGGAAGGCAACGGTCCCTTAGTGGAGGGGGGAGAAGCCTAGCCTCCCACCTAGCTAGAGGGGGAGCGTGGGGGAGGATCACGTGATACGAGGCAGCAGGGCTACCAACTGACGATCCCCAACCAGACAGATCAAACGGAGTAATGGCACAAATATTCATTATAATAATAATAATAGTGTTAAATATATGAATAAACACATAGAAAATTTTTGGGCAAGGCATGCAACATAAATAATTAAATCACAAAAGACACACCTGATGGCTAAAAATAACATTGCCGCCTTAGCAAGAAGGTCGGCAGCCATAGCGATACGTAAATGATATCGGCCCAAAAATTGAACCACGAGGATTCTAAACGCTAAATAATGAATATTCACAATAACAAATAATATTTGATAATAAAAATAATACACATAGTAACACCGCAAGTGAAAATTAAAAGCTCTCAAAAACAGGAGTACCAACTGTAGTGAAATCAAGCAAGATCGGTATGAACGAAGAGAATAAACTCCTATAATATAAATATTAAACGATCTAGGTTGCTCAAAACACAGTAAAACCCAGCTTGGTACTTAACTTAGACGGTGTCTCCTGGGAAACCGACGAAGAAGCCATAATTCACTAGAAAATAACCAAAATTCGAGAGCACCAGAAAAATGCGGGTTACTTTACTCGTCGTGCTAAAAGGAGTTGGGTTCTGAGCGGATGCATTGTAGTAGTACCGAGTGAGGTTGAACGGCTCTCCTCTATTGGGGTTCTCTGTCGTGGATTAATCTAAATAGTGCGGGACCTATGGAATATACGCCCAATTTTATACCGACACCAATAGGTGAGCGAGCTAGTTAACCTAGCACTCCTTTACATTTTTTCTCTGGTATATTTAGCAGTAAATTACCTAAGAATAAGTGCTAAATGGAGCTTATTCACTGGGCGGCACAGGTTCGAGCCCAGAAATAATAATAATAATAATAATAATAAAAAAACAATGATAAAGCATATGTGATGTAATGAATAAACATCAAATATTTTTAAGAACAATTTATATTTTTCCTAGCTATACAAAACTAAGTCATTTATATGGGTTACTCCTAGTCTCATTTTCTAAAACCAGACAATCGAAGAAATAGATTTGATTGCATTATGCTCCAATTGCTTATCAATTGCAAAGCACTCGGCGCATGGCGCCCGCTCACGACGCCCTTCACTCTTTCCTGGTCTAAAGACTTGCAGGACGGTTGAGACAGGATCTTTGATAAACGACTCAGGTTAGAAAATTACGAATAGTCTTTAAAGTTTGTAGTTTATTCCTACGTGAATAAAAACTCCTGAGTCCTTTAAATGGGAGTCTTTCTTAGGTGGGGTGAAGTCTTCGTTAAGAGGTACGCCCTTCCTCTCTAATAAATACAATTACTATTAACCCTTTAACCCCCAGGCTATTTGGAAATTTCCAACCCTTAACCCCCAGGGGTTATTTTTTATTCAAGCACATTTTGCAGTATATTATTTTTAAATGGCTCTAACAGCCTTAATTTTCATCATAGAGAGGTCAGGTTGGTCTCATTCTCTTGGAAAATGCCAGAAGTTTCTCAAAAAAATTATCAAGAATATGCAAAAAAAAATTTAAATAGCATTTTTTTGCAAGGACGTACCGGTACATCCATGGGGGTAAAGGGATGAGTTTTGTGAAACGTACCAGTACGTCCTTTGGGGGTAAAAGGGTTAAATAATAGCAGAATATCAAAAGAGGGAAATATTTGAACTGTGTAGCCAGCTCGTAAAGAAGCGAGGCCTAGGAGAAGGACACTTCAAAATCAAACCATTGTTCTCTGGTCTTAGGTAGCGCCGTAGCGTCTGTACCAAGGCTTTCCACTGTCTTGGGGTAGAGTTCTCTTGCTTGAAGGTACACTCAGGCATACTACTCTACCCTTTTTTTTTTCTTCCTCTTGTTTTTTTTCTTTTTTTTTTGCCAACATAGTTGGAGGGAGGTTATGTTTTTGCCTGTTTGTGTGTGTGTGTTTGTTTGTGAACTACTTCCTAGCCACAATTTTAATCGTAGAGTAATGAAACTTGCTGGGTTTAACTGGTATGTAAAATGCTGAAAATTATTAAAATCTGGAATGTCAAGGTCAAAGGTCAAGCAAAATGTCTAATTCACGTAATCAGCCACAAGTTTGGACATCGTTGTCACAGAGACTTCAAACTGGATTCACATTTGAGTGTATGAAAATCCATGCCAATTGATACATGTTAAGATCAAAGATCAAGGTCAAATTCGAGCTAAAGGTTGAGAAATAAGCTAAGGCAGTGGAGATCTGCACTCTACTGAGTGCCCCTCTGGTTCATTTCAGGTTTCCAACTCCTTTAAGACATAACACAAAACACACATTCAGCTTTTAATTCGCAACGTGGCAACCTTTTCCACATTTAAAAAACATGAAATTTCTCGGCTTGTTAGTGGCTTCAAACAGTTCTTCAGATGGATTCGAATCTCTGAAAAGTGAAGTAGGCTTCAAGAAACTTTTCTTTCTTGTTCTTTGGCTGCTTTCCATTTGGTAAGAGTAGAAGAGACTCTTTAGCTATGGTAAGCAGCTCTTCTAAGAGGACATTCCAAAACCATTGTTCTCTAGTCATTGGTAGTGCCATAGCTTCAGTACCATGGTCTTCCACTGTCTTGGGTTAGAGTTCTCTCGCTTGAGGTTACACTCTGGCACTCTTTTGTATATGTTTCCTTATTTCCTTTCCTCATTGGGGTAATTTCCCTATTGGACCCCTTATAGGATTTGTGGCATTCTGCTTTTCCAACTAGGGTTGTAGATTAGCTAGTTATAACAATAATAATAACTATACAGTAAATGTATTTTAGTTTCTGGAAATTTACATAATAGTTTTTACTTGTCCCTTTTAACCAACAAAGCTGTTATTCTCTATTCATGATTAGTACATCATCGAAAAAACAAAAAGTTGGGGAGCGGGTCATTGTTTTAGTGTCTGACATCTCCATAAAAATCACAAATTTTAAGTAATTTGTATTTTTCCTAACAGTACTTACCTGGAACTACTTTCTTAGGAGTATCTGGGATCTCCTCCCAACCGACCAGAGTTTTGTGTAGTTTACCCTACTCCCGTTTTCTGTGAGGGTTAACCTCAGGCGGAGTGATACGCGCCCTGATAGTTATTTGATCTACCTAAGTTGTCATAAAACGTCACTTTCTTAAGGAGAGGGGATTTTGCCCTGACACTGAAGTTACGGAATTGAATTTTGACCAGAAAAACTTTTTTATTCATCAGTACATGTATAGTTTTCTGAAGGGATTTCTATCATCCCTTGATAAACCAAAGAACTGTGCAAAAGCTACAGAATCTTTTACCCTATAAATGTGATTAGTATCTTAAGAATTGCACTTGGAATTGCAGTAGGCATTAAATGCACAAACTGAAGAATGTCGTTGTCAACGTCACAACAGCTTTCTAAGGCATTCAGCAGCTTTCGCAAAATCTATCGAAACTCAGCAACATTCATAAAAGACATTTAACTACTTTAAATAAAGATACATACATACATATACCAAGGCACTTCCCCCAATTTTGGGGGGTAGCCGACATCAACAAATGAAACAAAACAAAAAAGGGGACCTCTACTCTCTACGTTCCTCCCAGCCTAACAAGGGACTCAACCGAGTTCAGCTGGTATTGCTAGGGGTGCCACAGCCCACCCTCCCCCGTTATCCACCACAGATGAAGCTTCATAATGCTGAATCCCCTACTGCTGCTACCTCCGCAGTCATCCAAGGCATTGGAGGAAGCAGCAGGGCCTACCGGAACTGCGTCACAATCGCTCGCCATTCATTCCTATTTCTAGCATGCTCTCTTGCCTCTCTCACATCAATCCTCCTATCACCCAGAGCTTCCTTCACTCCATCCATCCACCCAAACCTTGGCCTTCCTCTAGTACTGCTCCCATCAACTCTTGCATTCATCGCCTTCTTTAGCAGATACTTGTAATCTTTCCCAATATCATAAATTCTTTATGAATTGAATAACAAGTAAATTGTGATGCACTCAAAGTAGCTGAAGCCGTCTTGTTTGGAGAAAATTATCCATTCAATTTATATTATTATTCAGATAAAATTCCAGGAGTATTTCTTGTGCATCTCCAACCAGACATCCCCTTTCCTTTACGATCAAAACATTCCGTGTGACTTTATCCGTAAACATTAAATAATAATTTTCTAGTAATGTCAATACAGGGTTTTACCAAAACAAGAAATATCAACGATTTGTTATTGAAACGTTTCAATTGGTTTGAAATGTTTCAAATTGGTTTGAGACATTAAAATTGGTTTGAAACATGTTTCAATTTATTTGAATTGGATTTTAACTAGTTTCAATTGGTTTGATACTTGGCGAAGAGCTCTGCTCCACATGGGCTTGGACTGAATCTGTTTTGTAAATCTCTTCTATGTAAATATGTAATCCAATACACTATTATTATCAGTATTATTATTAATTATTATTATTAATAAAAATATCATCAGATTTGAATTGGTTTGAAATACATTTCCTTTAGTTTGAAAAGCATTACAAAATCAAGTTTTTACCGGAAATACTGTAAAAGATATGTTATTTTTATTAATAAAATAAATTTTTGAATATACTTACCCGGTGATTATATAAGCTGCAGCTCTGCTGCCCGACAGAAAAACTCTACGTTCAAAATACGCCAGCGATCGCTATGCAGGTAGGGGGTGTACATCAACAGCGCCATCTGTCGAGAAGGTACTTAGTACTCCATGTAAACACAGAACCAATTTTCTCCTCGGTCCACTGGGTCTCTATTGGGGAGGAAGGGAGGGTCCTTTAATATATAATCACCGGGTAAGTATATTCAAAAATTTATTTTATTAATAAAAATAACATTTTTCAATATTAAACTTAGCCGGTGATTATATAAGCTGATTCACACCCAGGGGGGTGGGTAGAGACCAGCATTACTTGTTTACATTATTATGAGCTAAGTATTTTGTATTTCATTTTAGCAGTTATTCAAAATAACAAACATAAAATAAATAAGTACCTGGTAAGGAAGTCGACTTGAACAATTACTCTGCCTTTTTAAGTATGTCTTCCTTACTGAGCCTCGCGATCCTCTTAGGATGCTGAGCGACTCTTAGGAGCTGAAGTATCAAGGGTTGCAACCCATACTAAAGGACCTCATCAAAACCTCTAATCTAGGCGCTTCTCAAGAAAAGAATTTGACCACCCGCCAAATCAACCAGGATGCGAAAGGCTTCTTAGCCTTCCGGACAACCCAAAAAACAACAATAAAAAACATTTCAAGAGAAAGATTAAAAAGGTTATGGAATTAGGGGAATGTAGTGGTTGAGCCCTCACCCACTACTGCACTCGCTGCTACGAATGGTCCCAGGGTGTAGCAGTTCTCATAAAGAGACTGGACATCTTTAAGATAAAAAGACGCGAACACTGACTTGCTTCTCCAATAGGTTGCGTCCATTATACTCTGCAGAGATCTATTTTGTTTAAAGGCCACTGAAGTTGCGACAGCTCTAACTTCATGTGTCCTTACCTTCAGCAAAGCATGGTCTTCCTCATTCAGATGGGAATGAGCTTCTCGTATCAACAGTCTGATATAATAGCAAACTGCATTCTTAGACATAGGTAAAGAAGGTTTCTTAATAGCACACCATAAAGCTTCTGACTGTCCTCGTAAAGGTTTAGTTCGTCTTAAATAGAACTTAAGAGCTCTAACAGGGCATAAGACTCTTTCTAGTTCATTTCCAACCAAATTAGAAAGGCTTGGAATATCGAACGATTTCGGCCAAGGACGAGAAGGTAGTTCGTTTTTGGCTAGAAAACCAAGCTGTAAAGAACATGTAGCCGTTTCAGATGAAAATCCGATGTTCCTGCTGAAGGCGTGTATCTCACTGACTCTTTTAGCTGTTGCTAAGCAGACGAGGAAAAGAGTCTTTAAAGGAGGCTGATTGTAGTGGCTCGAACCTTTCTGACATAAGGAATCTTAGTACCACGTCTAAATTCCAACCTGGTGTGGCCAAACGACGCTCCTTCGAGGTCTCAAAAGACTTAAGGAGGTCCTGTAGATCTTTGTTGTTAGAAAGATCTAAGCCTCTGTAACGGAAGACTGCTGCCAACATGCTTCTGTAACCTTTGATCATGGGAGCTGAAAGAGATCTTTCCTTCCTCAGGTATAATAGGAAGTCAGCTATTTGGGTTACAGAGGTACTGGTTGAGGATACTGATACCGACTTGCACCAGCTTCGGAAGACTTCCCACTTCGACTGGTAGACTCTAAGAGTGGATGTCCTCCTTGCTCTAGCAATCGCCCTGGCTGCCTCCTTCGAAAAGCCTCTAGCTCTCGAGAGTCTTTCGATAGTCTGAAGGCAGTCAGACGAAGAGCGTGGAGGCTTGGGTGTACCTTCTTTACATGTGGCTGACGTAGAAGGTCCACTCTTAGAGGAAGAGTTCTGGGAACGTCCACCAGCCATTGAAGTACCTCGGTGAACCATTCTCTCGCGGGCCAGAGGGGAGCAACTAACGTCAACCTTGTCCCTTCGTGAGAGGCGAACTTCTGCAGTACCTTGTTGACAATCTTGAACGGGGGGAATGCATAAAGGTCTAGATGGGACCAATCCAGTAGAAAAGCATCTATATGAACTGCTGCTGGGTCCAGGATTGGCGAGCAATAATTTGGGAGCCTCTTGGTCATCGAGGTTGCAAAGAGATCTATGGTAGGTTGGCCCCATGTGGCCCAAAGTCTCTTGCACACATTCTTGTGTAGGGTCCATTCTGTTGGGATGATTTGACCCTTCCGACTGAGGCAGTCCGCCATGACATTCATGTTGCCTTGAATGAACCTCGTTACTAGAGAAAGGTTTAGATCTCTTGACCAGGTGAGGAGGTCCCTTGCGATCTCGTACAATGTCATAGAATGGGTCCCTCCTTGCTTGGAGATGTACGCCAAGGCCGTGGTGTTGTCTAAGTTCACCTCCACCACCTTGCCTAGAAGGAGGGACTTGAAGCTTTTCAAGGCCAGATGAACTGCCAGTAGCTCCTTGCAGTTGATATGTAACGTTCTTTGATTCGAGTTCCAAGTTCCCGAGCATTCCCGACCGTCTAATGTCGCACCCCAGCCCGTGTCCGATGCGTCCGAGAAGAGAACGTGGTTGGGGGTCTGAACAGCCAGGGGCAGACCCTCTCTGAGGTAGATGTTGTCCTTCCACCAAGTCAGTGATGACTTCATCTTCTCGGAAATGGGGATCGAGACCGCTTCTAGCGTCTTGTCCTTTCTCCAGTGAACAGCTAGGTGAAATTGAAGGGGACGGAGGTGCAGTCTCCCTAACGCAATGAACTGGTCCAGGGATGAAAGCGTCCCTATCAGACTCATCCACTGTCTGACTGAACATCGGTCCTTCTTTAGCATGTTCTGGATGCATCCTTGGGCTTGACTTGTTCTGGGGGCCGACGGAAAAGCCCGAAAAGCTTGACTGTGAATCTCCATCCCTAAGTACACTATAGTTTGGGATGGGACCAGTTGGGACTTTTCCATATTGACCAGGAGACCCAATTCCTTGGTCAGATCTAGAGTCCACTTTAGATTCTCCAGACAGCGACGACTGGAAGAAGCTCTTAGAAGCCAGTCGTCCAAATAGAGGGAGGCTCTGATGTCTGCTAAATGCAGGAATTTGGCAATATTCCTCATCAGTTTCGTAAAGACAAGAGGCGCCGTGCTTAGGCCAAAGCACAGGGCTTGAAATTTGTAGACAACCTTCCCGTAAACGAACCTTAGAAAAGGTTGGGAATCTGGGTGGATGGGGACGTGAAAGTAAGCGTCCTTTAGGTCTAAAGAGACCATCCAGTCTTCCTTCCTGACCGCTGCTAGAACAGACTTTGCCGTCTCCATGGCGAACGTCTGCTTTGTGACAAAGACATTCAGAGCACTGACGTCTAGCACCGGCCTCCACCCTCCTGTCTTCTTTACCACTAAGAAGAGACGGTTGTAGAAGCCCGGGGATTGATGGTCCCGGACTTTGACTACCGCTCCCTTTTCTAGTAAGAGAGACACCTCTTGCTTCAAAGCTAGTCTCTTGTCCTCCTCTCTGTACCTGGGAGAGAGGTCGATGGGAGACGTTGCTAGAGGGGGTTTGCGTACAAACGGGATCTTGTACCCTTCTCTGAGCAACTTCACAGATTGTGCATCTGCGCCCCTGTTCTCCCAGGACTGCCAGTAGTTCTTGAGTCTGGCTCCCACTGCTGTCTGAAGAAGGTGGCAGTCAGACTCTGCCTTTAAAGGACTTGGTACCTTTCTTCTTAATCCCACGTCTCCCTTCGGCACGAGCACCTCCTCTGCTGGAGGCTCTGCCACGAAAGGGCGGAATAAATCTGGACGCTGGAGTGTCCATCCTGGGTCTAGACACGGTAGGCAAAGGGGTGGCTTTGCGGGCAGATGACGCAACCAGGTCATGCGTGTCTTTTTGAATCAAGGAGGCAGCAATCTCCTTGATCAACTCCTCTGGGAAAAGGCACTTTGAGAGAGGAGCAAACATAAGTTCCGATCTCTGACATTGTGTTACTCCAGCTGACAAGAAGGAGCAAAGGTTTTCCCGTTTCTTGAGGACCCCGGAAACGAACGAAGCCGCAAGCTCACTGGAACCGTCCCGTATGGCCTTGTCCATGCAGGACATAATGAGCATGGAAGTTTCCTTGTCAGAAGGGGAGGTCTTCCTGCTCAACGCTCCCAAACACCAATCCAAAAAGTTAAAAACCTCGAAGGCTCTGAACACTCCTTTCATCAGATGGTCTAAGTCTGAAGGAGTCCAACAAATCTTGGAGCGTCTCATGGCTAGCCTGCGGGGAGAGTCTACTAGACTTGAGAAGTCGCCCTGGGCAGAGGCAGGAACTCCCAAGCCGAGAACTTCTCCCGTGGCATACCAGACGCTCGATCTGGAAGCGAGTTTCACAGGGGGAAACAAGAATGCTGTCTTCCCAAGGTGCTTTTTGGACTGCATCCATTCTCCCAACACTCTTAAAGCTCTCTTAGACGAGCGGGCGAGGACGAGCTTCGTAAAGGCAGGCGCGGATGACTGCGTGCCTAAAGCGAACTCAGATGGAGGAGAGCGTGGGGCTGCAGAAACAAACTGATCTGGATACATCTCCTTGAACAGTGCAAGAACTTTCCTAAAGTCCAAGGAGGGAGGCGTGGTCTTGGGTTCGTCGATGTCCGTATGCGGGTCGTCAAAGTGTGCAGCGTCGTCATCATCAGAGAGTCCATCGTCTGAATACTGAGGAGGAAGCGGCAAAGGAGTAGGAATTGGCTGGTCAGCTGAGTCCGGCAGCACGGGTGCATGCGTGACTGCACTGGACGCAACGTCATGGAACTGTTGGCCAGTCTGTGAGCTGGCAACAACCATAGCAGCGCGGGAGCGCAAAGCGTCTACTCCTGACTGTCTAGTTTGCTGTGGGCGAGTAGTGGTAACCACACTGGGTTGCGGAGGTTGACGCACCGCGTCAAAACAAAACAACTTAGGTTGTTGTTGTAACTCGCGAACGTCAACGGAGGGTTCCGTGCGTCGCTGAACGTCAACATGCGGCTGGCAGGGTACACTGCGCATGGGTGGCGGGACTCTTACAGCTGGAGTGCGGGAGAAGGTAGCCTCAGCCTCCACTGGACGCACAACCGTGGTTGGTTGTAGGCTAACGGGTGGTGCAGCGTCAACCTTCTCCGCACGAAAGTCCTGCATTAATGACGTTAACTGCGTCTGCATGGTCTGCAGCAAAGACCACTTAGGGTCTACAGTAGCAGGTGCGGCAACAGACGGTGTTACTGCCTGTTGCGGTACCGCTTTGCCTCTCTTAGGAGGTGTGCAGTCATCGGAAGACTGCAGCGAGTCCGAACTGACCCAGTGGCTACAACTGGGCCGTTGGACTTGCGCGGAAGGGACCGACTTGCGTTTAAGAGGCCGTGAGACCTTGGTCCATTGTTTCTTCCGAGAAACATCTTCCGCAGACGAGGAATAAATGGGCTCTCTCGTCTTCTTGTGGGTGGGGCGATCTTGGTAAGATACGTCCGAAACCACGGAGGGAACGTCTGTCCGCTGATTAAAGCCTGTCGAACCCTTTGGTCGTACGACATTGCTTCTCCCCTGGGCTTGGGAGCTTGCAAGAGGTCCCGGACTGGGAGGACGACAGGCACGAACAGACGCACCCTCAAGCGCAACACTAACACTTTCCACAACACTACCACTCACTTTGTCACTACCCACTGCACTCTTACACTTCAACTCCTTGACGTCTGCCATGAGTTGGTTACGGTCACTCGCCAATGACTCGACTCTCTCACCCAGAGCCTGGATGGCACGCATCATATCTGCCATCGAAGGTTGTTGAGTGCTAGAAGGGGGATCAGGAGCAACCACTACAGGGGAAGGAATAGGTTGTGGGGCATGAGGAGAGGAAATATCAACGGAGCGAGATGAACTTCTCCTGACTCTATCTCTCTCTAGCCTACGTGAATATTTCAGGAATTCGAGAAAATCGAATTCCGAAAGCCCAACGCATTCCTCACATCGATCTTCCAATTGACAGGTTTTATCCCGACAATTGGAACAAACGGTGTGTGGATCGATAGAGGCCTTCGGAAGACGCCTTGAACAGTCCCTAGCACTACACTTTCTGTATTTAGGGACTTGAGAAGGGTCAGCCATCTTGAATTAGTCAAAGGGGAATTCAAAATCTATCCAAAGTCGTCAACAAATAATCCAAAAATCAATAAAAGAATGCAAGGATGTATTGAAGATAACCTCTGCAAAGCGAAAGCTAATAACTAGAAATGTGTACTTCACCAAAATCTGTGAAAACCAATCCAGTAAGCAACAGCGAATTTAGTAGGTCTTGCCGGTGGCACGACAGAGAGAAAATTGGTTCTGTGTTTACATGGAGTACTAAGTACCTGCTCGACAGATGGCGCTGTTGATGTACACCCCCTACCTGCATAGCGATCGCTGGCGTATTTTGAATGTAGAGTTTTTCTGTCGGGCAGCAGAGCTGCAGCTTATATAATCACCGGCTAAGTTTAATATTGAAAAAAAGCTTTTTTAAGGAAATACAAAGTCAAGTTTTTCCCGGCAATAAAAAATCAAGTTTCACCTGTGACTTAACAAAAAAAAAAAGAGAACCTCAATGCAACTAAAGACGATACTTACGCTAAAACTACTTCATTCTTCAACGCCTCCACAAATCCAAAGTGCGCTACGATGTGGCCGACGTGCCAGGTGGGATGCTCGCGAAGAAAGTCCAGCACCTTCTGAAGAACGTTGTGGCACAGGACCTCTTTTCCGCATGAGTCCACGAGGGGCACTAGGATTTTGCTGTACGCTTCGCACGCGGCCCTGGCTTCCTCCTCTCTGCACGTTCGCAGTAGACTGTGGGGTGAGAAATTAAATGCTGCATTGGGGCATCAACTTCGGGACTTTAGCCCTTTCGCCCCCAAAAGGACGTACTGGTACGTTCTTGCAAAACACTGTTATTTACATGTTTTTGCATGTTTTTGATAACTTTATGAGAAACTTCAGGCATTTTCCAAAAGAATGAGACCAACCTGACCTCTCTATGACAAAAATTAAGGCTGTTAGAGCAACTTAAAAAATATATACAGTATAGCAAAATCTGCTCGAAATTTAGCCTTATGATGGGGGTAAAAGGGTTAGTGAACAAGATAAAAAACTTGACACACATCCAAGCCAGTGAGAGAGATTCGTAAATATTTTGATGGCAATACAGATTTCATACTTTTGTACAATTACGTTTAGTGTTCCTGGGAACAGACGTAAAATCTGTCCCTTGAAGCACAAGTGTAAGCTGAAAAAAAAATTACCGCATCTTAATCCTTTTACCCCCAGGCTATTTGGAACTTTCCAACCCTTAACCCCCAAGGGTTATTTTTTTCCAAGCACATTTTGCAGTATATATTTTTTTAAATTGCTCTAACAGCCTTAATTCTCTTGGAAAATGCCTGAAGTTTCTCAAAAAAATTATAAAAAATAATGCAAAAAAAAATTTTATAGCATTTTTTTGCAAGGACGTACCGGTACGTCCATGGGGGTAAAGGGATGAGTTTTGTGAAACGTACCAGTACGTCCTTAGGGGGTAAAAGGGTTAATGAGGTGGAAATATATTTCCCATCTGTAATCTTAATCAAGTTGCATTTTCTAAAGGCCAAATACAGAAAAAAAACGTTTGAATATTACATATGAAAAATATCAGCAGTAAACTACCAATATTACAAGGTACTATTTGCCAAAGTTTAAATAAAACATGTTACTGTATACATTTTAACGACATTATTGTCACCATTGGATACACGAGTGATTACATGTCTCTTGACCATCTCTCACCTGTAGGCATTTCTTGCATTGTTGATTTCTTTGTGTATGAGAAGTTCGTAGGCCAGGTCTTCCCCGTTGTTGTCCTCTGCCAGCGGTACGATAATGAAGGGACCCTCAAGGTAGGTGAAGGCCCTGTTCGCATAATCGCTCCAGTTGACGTTGTTTACCTGCGATGGAAACCACAATTAATTCACCAATACCGAATTTTCAAGGCTAATGGTTATAGGATTAACTGGAATCTAGGTTATGGAAATTGATAGAACTCAATATTTTGTCTAATACAGTATTTAAAAAAGTCAGATGCTAAAGACAAAATTGGGAAAACTATATAAGATGTGCTTTGGTTAAGTAATCAAAGTCTAATGTGAATTTGTAAGAGTATACCATGAAATTATTTCCGTTTTCTTTAAAGCGTGAATTTGTAAGAGTATACCATGAAATTATTTCCGTTTTCTTTAAAACGTGATACACAAATTATATAAATAACACACACACTATCGTATTAATATATAGATTAACAGAGATTTGATTTTGATAGTGTATCAAGTTTAAACCTTTTTCTATTGATGTATTTTACCTGCAATAGAAACCACAATTAAAAGACAGATATCAGGAATTTTCGAATATGCTGATTTCAGGGGTAGCCTGAATTAACAGATTTGAATTTGATACCATATTAAGTTGGAACAATTCTTCATGACAGAATTCCAGCAATAAAACGCTTAATATCACAACTAACTGGAGCTACTGAAACTTGATCAAGTAATTATCATGTCTATTTCCTTCTGTTTATGCTAGGCTTTGATTAAAATAAACAGATGCAGTGAAGTCTCACAACTAACTGGAGCTACTGAAACTTGATCAAGTAATTATCATGTCTATTTCCTTCTGTTTATGCTAGGCTTTGATTAAAATAAACAGATGCAGTGAAGTCTAAAATTAAGATATCTTTTTAACCAGCCTTTAATCAAAATACTTTCGTGGTCACATACAACGATGCTGATTGGCCGCTCCTAGATACAGAGCAAGAGAAAGGGGGGCCGCTCTATAGAACAAGAACATTGTATCTGTCTCAAATCTGTTCATGTTCATAGTTCAACTAACTAGACAGAATATTTATCCCTCCCTTTCTCCCGTCTTCCAACAAAGTCAGCAAAGGAAAGACCGGAAGCTCCTCTGGGATCAACATCATTTATTGACAACTGAAATGACCTGAAAACCCCTGATGACGTATGACAACTATTTATGGACTTCAATCCCTTGACAGTGTGCGTATTGTTTTTCAAAAAAAATATGTATTATTATTCAGCAGTAGTGACAAACATAATTTCATATTAAGCACATTCTTCTTATTACTCTAGCTCCCTCTTGATCTTCTCCCCCGAACACGTTCCTCCCGAGCCCTGCTCACTCCCTCCCCGCCATCCACCCTCAACACATGTCCATACCATCCCAGGCATGACGCTGTACCAGTTATTTTCTTCCAAAAAATACCTGGTGTCTGATAGGCGAGATCTCAAGTCAACTTTTCCTCTTCCTCTCCAAGTAACTATCAGAGTATTTGCGGCAACTTGAAACACACACGAGAATTCAGAACAACTCATTACCTTTAGAAATAGTTCTTTGCCTTTTCTCTAAATTGCTCAAGATGCTTTTCATTGGGAGTGAAGTTTCATAACGAGAGTAATCATACACAGAAAAAAGGATGGATCTTCTTAATTTACAGGCAAGAAGGTCAACGGCATTTAATTCTTAACGTAAACTGCTATTTTACTTATAGACAGACCATGATGGTATCTAAGGCCATATTTCTCACGTTAAAAATAAAATTCTATGAAAAAACATTACACGAGCTCACCTGCGATCTTACTCTGTTACACATCAATGTATAAAATTTAAAATATTACGTACTTTGGTTGGCTGTGGTCCCCAACCGAAGCCTCGGGCGAGCTTCCCGAAGAACTGCGTCATCCTGTTCTGGAGGCTGCCTTCAGGAGCTACCGACGAATCTGATACTATGAGCTGAAAAGGAGGGAGGCCATTAGATGCATATCTGACAAAAGAAATTTGTAAGAGATTTTATCATCTATAAACTCAAAAAACAAAAGTAATTAACACAAGCTAAGCAATTGCAGTTTACATGATATTCCCGATCTCAGTCTTGAGACAAATCTGGCTGAATAAATAAAAGAAAGCAGATGAAAAATAAGCTTTATTTCTTTTTTTTTTTTTGCATTGTTTCAAACTTTAACCCTCCTTGTTTCTCTCCCTTCCATAATCAAACACAACAGACTCAAGGGGAAAACTGTCCTGAAAGTTGATTCATTTTGGTTCATGCCCAAACTGTCTTAACATACTTGACTCGTACACTTTCCACACGAAGGCTGTTTCTGACATCCTGAATGTAACCTATTGAGTTTTAAGTGTCTGCAAAAACAAGAGAGACTTGTTCGGAAAGTACTGTACGTGGAAAGAAATCTATTCTCTTTAGAATCTGGAATGAATGATTTCAAGTTTACTGGTATCCTGACATTTTCAGAATCTGTAAGGGGACTAGTAATTAGTACTGACAGTGGATAAATCAAGATCCTTTAGACATCAAACATACTGAAGAAAATTGCCAGGAAAGGAGAGGGACATTGTCCCCAAACCAGACTGAACTTTTACAACACCAAGCAACCATAACATCCTCTACTGTGGAATTGCTGGAAACTGGTATGACCTGCTGGGATGAGGTACCTAATAAGTAATGCCAAGCTTTTAAAGACCTTCATGGGACAGAGAGACTCGTAAATAAAAAATATTTGTTTAATGTGGAGCTCAACAAAGTGAACAAGGAGAGGTTTGTCCTTCCAGAGCGCGAGAAAGATACATCCCGACATTTGACTTCTGATCTACAAACGAAGGCCGATTTGGCCATTGAAAATTCAACGCAAAAACAAAAGAAGGCTCCATATTATCACAGAATTATGATTATTAATACAAGCTAAGAAGCCAAACTCCAATCTTAGTCTGAATGCTATAAGCCCAAGGGCTCCAACAGGGAAAATAGTCCAGCAATGAAAGGAAATGAGGAAACACATGGAATAGTGTATCTGAGTGCACCCTTTAGCAAGAGAACTCTATCTAGTCTGAATGCTATAAGCCCAAGGGCTCCAACAGGGAAAATAGTCCAGCAATGAAAGGAAATAAGGAAACACATGGAATAGTGTCTCTGAGTGCACTCTCTAGCAAGAGAAATCTAATCAAAGACCGTGGTTATGGCACTACCCAAGTGTAAAGAACAATGTTTTGATTTTGGAGTGTCCTTCGCCTAGAAGAGCCGCTTATAATAACTAAAGAGTCTCTTCTACCCCTACCAAGTGGAAAGTAACCACTTACATACACTGCTTTAACACTTAGTGATTATATCTTCTTGAGGATCGCTGTTAAAAACAGGTCTAAATGAAGGTTCCAGATACTGAAGAGGGCTTTTGATTTTAGAAGATAAAGTAAGAGCCATGAATGCTTGCTATTCAGGTACCTTTGGTAATCACATCTGAGAGATGATCTTCCCTACTTGTGGATGCAGTTTTAGAAGACACTAAAGAGTGAGTGGCCAAGGTCTGACTGAGTGAACAGTGAGGGAAACTGGAGCCTTGCATCCAGTAAAGGAGAAAACTACGGCATTTTTGCAGATAACTTTGGTCTTTATCCCATGATGCAACTGTCGAATGATCTGAATCTCAATAGGAAGACGGCAACACGATCTTCAATGAAGTGCCTTCTCACGGTACTCTTTTGACAGATGGATTCCTTCTTGTAGAGAAATCTGGATATTCTTCTATATGGTCACTGCAGAGCTTAATGCTCTTTTAAACACTGGACTGGAGAGGATGTAAAGAAGTGGATTCTGCGACATCGTCGGTACAAGTTACCTAGCACCCTCTATAAGCAATGGGATCAGGTACTTAGCTGATAGAACATGGCTGGCTCTCCATTATCCCGTCTTCCAACAAAGTGAGTAAAGGAAAGACCGGAAGCTCCTCTGGGATCAACGTCATCTATTGACAACTGAAATTACCTGAAAACCCCTGATGACGTATGACAATTATTTATGGACTTCAATCCCTTGACAGTGTGCGTATTGTTTTTCAAAAAAAATTTGTATTATTATTCAGCAGTAGTGACAAACATAATTCATATTAAGCACATTCTTCTTATTACTCTAGCTCCCTCTTGATCTTCCCCCCAGACAAGTTACCTAGCAACCTCTATAAGCAATGGGATCAGGTACTTAGCTGATAGAACATGGCTGGTTCTCCATTTTCCCCCCACATAACTTGGCAGAAGTTAAGAACTACACTGTGAGATAAGTAAATTAAGAAAGACAAGCACTAGCAACATTACAATTTTCTATACAACAGAGAAAAACTTTTGTTGATATGTGAACGAAGGGATGAAGCCGACAAGATTAAAATCAAGGCATTCCATTACCGACCTTAAAAATCAAAACTCGTAATTACATAATGACGGAATTGCCTTATTTTCCGGGTAGCAATTTAAACACCCTGCACGACGACTCAAGCAACAGCATGAAAAACATAGACCATGGAAATGTTCGTCTGACCGTAGGGAAAACATTCCTACTAGGTCTACAGAAATTAATTTTCCTTGAAGAGATTTTTCTTTCATTTTTACGTAAAGAAGGATCCCTAGACTTAGCGGGATTCAACACAAAACCTCAATTATATCAAAATCTTAAAAATATTTTCTTGGAGGAAAGTGTGGCAAAGAACTCAGAAGGTCCCTGGGGACTTAGCATGCAATGCAAGGGCTAAGGGCAATCTGCTAGACAGGGATTTGATACCCACTCAAGCTAAAAAGTTTCTTGAAGTGTCTGCAACCTCAATTACCTCACCATCCTTATGGGTTAACCCTTTTACCCCAAAGGTAAGGTTAAATTTCGAGTACAGTTTGCTATATATTTTTTGGAAATTGCTCTAACAGCCTTAATTTTTGTCATAGAGAGGTCAGGTTGGTCTCATTCTTTTGGAAAATGCCTGAAGTTTCTCATAAAGTTATCAAAAACATGCAAAAACATGTAAATAACAGTGTTTTGCAAGAACGTACCGGTACGTTCTTTGGGGGCGAAAGGGTTAAGGATGGAGGGGGGGCCTACAAGTCTACCTGTTGAGTCATCAACATTGCCTAACCCTCCCTGATCCTAGCTTGGGTGGAGAGAGAGGGGTCTTACGGGCTGATTATATGTATATATGTTCAATCTCTCGCTTTTACCGTTCATAAGCGACCTTTAAAACCTAGAGATAAAGGACAGACAAATGGTTTTTCTAGTAGGAGGAAACAAGCATGTAACATGACAAGCTGCTAAATGGAGTCCGAAAGAGACACTAGTAATCAGGAAAATTCTAAAAGGGGAGAAAAACATTCGGTGATCAAAGATGGGCACAAAAATATGTAAAAGAATTGAAGAGAGAAGATGCAAAACTTGGAGTGTCAGCAAAGGAGCATCGAAGGGAAGACATAAAACAGTCTAGCTAAGAAGCCGAATCAATCAGTGGCTCTAACTAACAGCTTTGAACGTACTGAAAGGGCCAGCAAATATATCTGCCTACAATCTAACTCCAGCCGGTGCAATTACAAGGAGGAAAAATACATTGGGGAAATCTTCGAACACTAAAAGAAAAGTCATGAGGATCAGAATGGAACACAGGAGTAATGAAGCAACAATGGGAGTGAAGGCATGCCTCAATTTTATGAGTGGTTCTCACAGGTCGGAAATCAAGACTGTTCCCTTCTTGTAGAATTGTACGAGTGCATTAACATCCTCGTCTTTCGTGAAATTTTAGTCGATAAAACGGACAAAAATCCACCCACAGATAAAATCCTTTCTTAGACATGAAAATACCACATGCTCACTCTCAAAGCTAAAGCTGATGATGAATGCATACAATGTTTAGAATAACGTTTTGAATTACACGGCAAAGTAAATAACGACAAAATGTATATAAAAAATTTCAGCTAGTAGGTCTCGTTATCTGTAAAGAACCGAGATGTGGCCCCATTAGCCTGAGACTAATCTGAGTGAGTGTTGATGCGATCAAGAAATACTGTACAGCATACGGAACTTCTCACCATACACAGTATCAGACAAACTAAAACTTAATACATAATTTTCCTCTAATAAATTAATGCAATTTAACAATTTACACATCTATTTTAATGTTGTTAATGATCTAAAGATATTTTATATTCATTGGTTCTCTTGCAGTTTATTTATTTCCCTATTATTTCCTTTCCCCACTCGGCTACGTCCCCTGTTGGAGCCCTAATAGGACTTATAGCATCCTGCTTTTCCAACTAGGGTTGTAGCGTAGTTAGTATAATAACAACAACAATAATAAAAGCTGAAAAGACAGAACACATACACATGCATAACCACAAAACCAAAAGCCATATAAACGATAAAGCACAAGAAGAAGAAGAAGAAGAAGAAACAAAAGTAAACACTAAATCCACCATGTAAAAGCAGAGACAGGAAGAAGCGCATAAGCCAGACAACAAAAGGACAACGAGAGACGTCCTCCACAGGTCACCTACTTTTGGCATGGCGTCCGATCTCCTCGAGCTGCATGGACATGCACAGCTTATAAGGGGGGGAGGGTGGGGGTAGGAGGACACCCCCCCAAAAGGCGCTTAGTGAATAATTTAATGTCTGATGGGTTAGTCAATCACTGAAGTACGGAGTACAGTACAGTCTAGTTGTACGTCGGTACTTCCCATGGTGCCTCTAGAGACAATTTTATCTTACGAGTGTGGGGGACCACTAGTCTCTGAAAAACAAAAAAAAGCGAGGGGGAGCGTTAGCTTGTCTCGGGGGAGCCTCCGCGTTCTTACCCCGGGAGTGGCCGGCGCTGCCTACAGTTACTCAAAAAGTTTATCTCTTCTAAAATCCAGGAATGAGGAGAGCAAGGATGAATACAAAGGTAAACTACAGGAGGTCCTCAACTTAAAAACTTGATTGGTTCCAAGAGCTGTTTTGTAAGTCGAATTGTCAACAAATAGTCGAGGTTTCTTATGAAATAGATATCAGGTTATTACAAATGTAGTTTTGCTTACTGTATTAAATGATACAATATTGTTTTATCAAAGTATTTCTGTATCTTATCTTTTGTTATCTTCAGTTTAATTTGTGTTTGTATCTGAATGTTTCCAAGTTGGGGAACTTCTGCATAAGAGAAACTTAAAGAAAAAGGTGTCTGATGGCAAACTGAATGTGCAACATATGTGATTAAATAAAATGCTGCTGACAAATTGCTGTTGTATACAAGGTGCTCTGGATATTTCAGCATAATCTTATCAATGCAACTATATTACTGTACAACAAAAAGCATATCTAGATAAACAAAAAAAAATTATGAAAGCTTTTCAGAATGCTACAGGCACTTGCCAAAAATTATACATTGTGTACTGCAAATGCTAAACTTACATACAAAATTATGAATCATGAGAATTAGCAAAAATTTCAACATACATCACTTGTGAGAGCTGTAATATTTCATAAATACAAACCTCTTATTTAATATGGTTAATGATACAGTACCTACTATCAACGGAGGTTATAACGAGGCTAACTTTATACACACAATAGCCTCTGCAGGTTTGGAAGAAGCGTGTAGTCCTGAGTGCAGACTGTCACTATGAAAGAGATAGGACACGCAGAGCTACACAATGTCACACTCTTGAAGAGCGTTCATGCCAGACAGGAGGTGGGGTCATCTCCGTTCCCTTTAGCTATCCCTTAAATCTTTTGTACGTCTTCTTGACAAGAAACCATGAGGAATGCCATCGTCGTGCTGTCCCCGAGGGACGATTATCACGGTAACTTACACGATTCTGCCCGACTTCATAAGATTTTGGCTGGATTGAACTTCAGCTTCCTCAATAAAATGACAAATTCTGAGATAATTTGTATTTTTCCCTAATCAATACAAACTTTCTGCTATTTATATTGAAAGTAATATCCAATTTAAATAGCGGAAGGTTTGTTAAGTATGGGAAGAAATGACAAATTCTGAGATAATTTGTATTTTTCCCTAATTAATACAAACCTTCCGCTATTTATATTGGATATTACTTTCAATATAAATAGCGGAAGGTTTGTTAGTGCGGGAACAAAGCCCTGGTAATTCGTGTCTATGAATCAGAAAAAGGAACTCATAATCAGCCGAGTCGAGGAGATTTAGCCCTCGTGAAAAATACCTGTTAGCGTTGGTCCCACAACTTCTAACAAAACAAGAGACTACACAAAACTCTGGTCGGATGGGAGGAGATCCCAGATACTCCTAAGAAAGTAGTTCGAGGTAAGTACTCCGTGTTGGAACAAACAAGAATTTGAAACCACGAGATTAGTATGAATACTAACACAGTTTGGAGGAAATTATCTTCCCCCATTTATAGACAGAATGTTTATCATTTCTATGAATCTCCCGTGATGTTTACATTGCTTCTTCTCTGGAAGTCCAGTTTATACAAAGGAATACCGTAGGGCTCTCTAGCCGTAAGTGGTAGGAAGCCCAGGTTGTTGGCTCGCGAAATATAGCTTTCAATTTACTTGTACTTATTGTATTCAAACGCAATCTCAGATTGTTTATATAATGCGTTACTAAGACGTCTTCCCCTGGGTTCATTTACAATACAGTAATTGAGTGGAATGTGTAGGGGGTCCTTTTTGGGAGATTGTGGTCTGCTTTGTTATCTTCCTTAAGTGATCTAAAACAATCCTTCACGGTCATTTTGTACAGGATTCGAGGATGCTAAGCTGTAAGAAGGTGCAAGAGATCATGAAACAGAAACGGGTGGAGGAATCTCGCGAAGGCCTATGTAACTTAGATATAAAAATTCATTTAAAATAAGTAACCTCAATATGCTTCTGACCCGATTAACAACAAGACTCTGGCATGAGCTACCGAGTGATTTTCTCGATCTACTTAGATCATCATAACTGATGAGCCTCAGGGAATTCTTCTGTGGAAGTTCTCCACAGATATTAGATTGGGGTGACTAGCGGAAAACCCCTCAATGACAGCATGAAGTAAAAATAATGAGGCTGGACAGCAAGATAGAAAGAATGAAACAGGAATGGAAAGGAAGAAGAATACAGAAGGACCTAAACTTACAAACTTAACTGGTTCCAAGGAGTTGTTTGGAAGTCAAATTGTTTGCAAGACTATTTATTTGGCCTGAGGTAGACCTACCCTGAATCTCATGACTGTGATTTCCAGCCACAAAAGTCAACAAATAGTCAGATTTCATATGAAATAGATATCAGGTTATTATAAACTTTGTTGTGCTGAATGTATCGAATGATATAATATTGTTTTATTATGGTATTTCTTTATCATATCTTTATTTTCAGTTGGATTTACGTTTGTATTTCTGAACGTTTGTAAATTGAGGACCTTCTGTATACAGAGAGTGCAGCTTGGGGGGAAATAAACGTTGTAAACACACAGTGTACTGACTGAATGAAGTACAACACCAGCATGACCCTCCCAGGTAGAAATCTTCTCTGGTGTTCCACATGATAGCATTCTGCTACTCTATTAGTTTTTTACTAAAAGTATGACATGGACTTGAAACCAAGTTAGTATACAGTATGCGATGTCACCGATTTCTGAATTACAAAGGAAAGTTGCTGGGGAACTCAAGTGAAGACTGCATTGTACCGTATCAGGGCAGAACTCCCGGAACGCCGAGACTCGACGATCGTCCCTCTTTAACATCTTGGCGACCTCCCGAATCAGACACGTTTCTAATCCCCTTAATACAATCTTTATCAATTTTTCTCTCGTAACTTTTTTCCTAAGTGGAAACTGACATACTTTAGAGACATGCACCATTAAAGACGTCTTCTCAATCTGTTATATTGGGTTATGGTTAGCAAGGAAATCTGATGCACCCGCTGTAAAAATTGACAAGCATCTATGATTACTGGTTTATCCCTGCCATCAAAAGTGATATTACCAGGAGAGGGCTGTCAAATATGGCCCCCACGGATCTAATAAACAGTACTATCTTAAAAGTTTGGACAAAGACATCTTCATTTTATAGATCCTCTTTGTGGGGACAAATGACGAGCGAGATCTGCCCGTCGCTAGATGGCTAAACGTCATAGTTGTTAACCCTAGGATTCATCTTCAATCTTCGCACTGAACCAAACTGGTTAATGGCTTTATTACTACATCCTACTTACCACATCCATTCCTGATCTACTAAGACCAATCAAGTCAAGGCTAACTTTGGGAAGCAAAAACCTTGATCAAGAGAGACATATCTACATCTGTATAACTACAGCACTAAAAGTCTTAAACAACTGAAAGCATCAATAACTACTAGTTGCAAAACAAAGCTTTAATGGCAGAAAATACATTTGAAAATGAAACCATCATAAATCATACATTGCCTTCCTTCCTAGATGTAAATTTAAGTCCCACTGACTGGTACCGACCAAGAAGTCTACGCTACAAAATGACCCTTATCTTCATTTGCAGTGTTCTAACGTGAGATTCATCTATTCCTTGTCTTTGAATGCTTTCATTACAGCTGAAGTTTTGACATAATCAAAAGCTTTCTCATAGGTGCCAAGTTGCCTTCAATTGAAATTGTGGGAAAACAACAGACACAAACCCATCTAGCTGAACACCCCTGGCGTGGCCCTGTCTCTTCCGAGCCCCTTAAGTTTAATACTCGCTGTACTTTCATAACATTGACTTCTGAGAGGTCTTTAACCCAGCATATACATTAAGCATATAGTCTTTTCCAAGACCACAAACAAACTGTAAAAACTGCCTTGTCTTTAAATAATTATATTAACACAGTAATAATTCAAGTACATAATACAGAAACAAAAACACTTGAACTAAGATTGCAAGCAAACACACAACATGATGACAAACATATGAGATAAGAATGAATTAACTTGGAGGATGTATTCACAAAACAAAACAAAATCAAGCGATACACACACCACTTGCCTTTGAACAGATAAATTTCCTGCAAGCATAAATAAGACACAGTTGTGTAGCTGGGGTGGGGGGGATAACCCTCCTCTTACTCCATGAAGTAAAATTCAAGAGGCTGGATAGCAAGACGGAAGAAATCAATCAGGTTCGGAAGCTTTAAACGCCTACAGTTTGCCATGTGAGATGCACATATGGCATTATATCCCCTACAGAAAGGAACAATCATGCACGAGGATAATCGACATCTGCGATCCGAATGCGACAACTAAAAATTAATGAAAATTTGAAAACAAATGGAATACTGTCACTGAAAAAAACATTTGCAGAAGCCAACACCAACATTACAAAAGTTAGAGGATAAAAAAGGGTTATGCAATGCACTAGGCTATAATCGCATTCAGTTCTCATCTGCGTTTAGTGGAAACAACAACGACATCACTACTAAACATTTAAAGTAACTAAACAAACAGACCAATCCACTACGGTATGAAAGAAACATCATCTATGAGGGGCATACCAACGTTCTGTTAGCCAACACGAAATGTTAATATACAAACAGGACATACAAGCTGAAGTAAATGACCACCTTTTCCACTAACATACACTACTAACAGGGACAAAATTCAAGGACACCCGTCGAGACGTTACAGCCAGGAACGGACGCACCGGCTTCGTGACGGACGCGGTGCCGTCGTTACTAACCTCTCGATGTATGTCTACCACATCTTCCAGCTCATCCATGGAGAATTACGATTCAATTCGCGCACCTACAAGGAGTTATAACGCCGTTATCACAGAAGCTCACCCAATTGGGAGGAAAATAAAAAGGCATGCAGGGTTAGTAACAAAATCTATGTCAACTAAAAAGTTAAAAAACTAAAAATTTTAAAAATATGTATTTTTCCTGACTATACAAACCTAAGTTCTTCCATAAGAGTATAATTTCAGCTAGGCCGGAATTCAGCCGTTGGAATTTTAACGAGGTGTCGGTAATTACTGGCGGGGGAAGCCCCGGCCCTTGCCAGCACACCGAGACTTAACTTGGGCCTTCGCCTAGGACTTGCTTAGTGGTTGTGGCAGAAAGTCAGACTTCAAGGATTTGAGTCTGTATAGTTAGGAAAAATTATATAAAGACTTGCCTTTAATGGGAGACATATCTTGAGGATGGAGGAAGCTCTTATAACCAAACTGGCTGGTTTAGAATTCCGAACCATAAAAGGCGTGCAACAACGTTTGATCCAGCAAATAATGGGAGAACCACTTCACCCGAGAGAGGGGAAGGAAAGGAGGAAAAATGGCATGATACTATGCCTCTTATCCCGGGTGAACATCGCGATTGTTATCTTAGACGAGATGCATCTTATCCCATGATGGGGTCAGGTATGATACACGACCTGCTGAGTAACTAACCAAAATCTACTTGTTTATGAAAACCAAAGAGTGATCTATCGGCTGATGTTGAAATGACTCTGAGGCCAGGATCACTGCTTTCGTTTTTAATATAGCGTCGTGAAATCGTCTTTCCTCCTCGGACCAATAGCCTGAGGCAATTTCGTTCCTCAAGCGTGCACCCCGGCCTATCGTTGATGCGTTTGTTGAAAAGAACCATCTCCCGAGGAGGGCAGTCTAAGCAACCTCCCTTTAGCAGATTCTTGTTCCTTATCAATGAAGATAAATTCTGCCTTACTTCCTGGTTGACTGGAACTATGAGCTGAGGGGAGTCGGTGGCTGCCACCCAGTGTCTTCAGGTGCCATTAGTAGGAACACTGATGTGGAGTCGCCCGTGAGATACAAGCTTCTCCAGGGACGAAAGGTGTCTGAGCAACCTTTGCCATTGCCACGCAGGGACAAGTCGTTTGAGGAGGCAAGGCTGGCTACTTCCCTAAGTCCGCTGATGTGATTCTTCGAAGGAATGTTCTTCGCCTTCTTTGTGACCACCTGATTTATCATGATCCCCAGATCGTGAGATCATGACAAAATGCGAAAAGTCTATCACTGTGCTGGAAAGGCTGACCTCGGGAGGAGGAGTTTTAGCCAGTTATAGAGGTACAATACTTTATCAGACAAATCCCATTGGGATGAGCCACAACTGAAACAAGAGTGAAGATTCACAAGACCACCTGGGGAGCTATCGACAGTCAGAAACACAGGACTTTTAATTGAAAGTCTTTCCTCTGAGGGTGAAGAGGAGGAACTTTCAGCTGGACCGATTAATTGAAAGTCTTTCCTCTGAAGGTGAAGCGGAGGAACTTTCTGCTGGACCGATTAATTGAAAGTCTTTCCTCTGAGGGTGAAGCGGAGTAACTTTCTGCTGGATCGATGGACTGGGATCTGCAATTACGTGTTCTTCAGATCCACGGTCAGCATGAAGTCGGAACTGCCGACCATACCGTGTTCACCGTATCCATCTTGAACGGGGTCGACAGGATGAATGTGTTCAAGGAGGAGAGGTTGAGGACTGATCTCCAGCCCCCAGATGCCTTCTCCACTAGAAATGATTGGCTGTAAGAGCCAAGGTTAGAAATGAATGTTTATAGTATCTTTGAGAGAGGAAGGAGAGAGTCAATGAAGGGAATACAGTACCCGTCACGTAGGACATTTGCCATCCAGTCATTGGCGCTGCGCTGCTGCCACTTTACACACTGGCTCCGCAGGCATCCCCAATCCGTGGCAGTCTCAGTAGGGGACAATTGGCCATAGCACCCTCTGGCTCCTCTCCTACCTCTGCCATTTCTGGATTGTCCATAACGGGTTCGAAATGTAGGGTCGGTATCTATAGCCCTGTGGGAAGCCTGAGACGGTGTAGAAGTCGGCCTGGTTGTTGGCCCAAGTAAAAGTTTTTTAAAGGGCAGACTTTATCGTACCTAGAGTCAGTGATTCAAGGGTCTGACGAGACATTCAGGTGCCTTGGAAGGTCACTGCTCGCTGGAAAAGAGCGTCATGGCTCGTTTTCCTCCACATATCAACCCTTTGATGTGAGAACCAAGTCTGACTCTGTTTAATTGGGGCAGTGCGAAGAACTAAAACTTCCCTGTGCTCTAACTTTATTCCCACCTTTGAGACCACTGCGTCTCTGCATTAAGGACCCAGTGGTGTGCCAAAGAGGTGACTGCTTTGGCTCCTGAGAAAACCAAGTCTGTAAACTTCCTTTTCTTCTCAGGATCACTTAGGTTTTGAGAAAAAACAAAGTATGACACTGCGCCCAACCAGTGGTCTAACTAGGACGTTGCCTGGAGACTGGACATGGAGGTCACTTCCATGGTAGTCAATTCAGACAAGGAAAAGACTGTGCTCTCGGTGCCTATCATGCCTACAAAGATACCAGGGGTCAGTGTTATGACACCCACGTCGATTCGGATAGGAGCGGCTCGATCTCTTGGGAACGTAGAACCTCCTGTGACAGAAGAGGAGAGGGGATAGGATTCTATAGGACCTACTTACCCTTAGCGAGTTCTTAGACCACGAGATCTGATCGTTGATGCTGTCCATCGCTTCTTCAGCTAGTACTGACCAGGGAAGCTTTAATGAAGGCTTTGACAGTTAATGGCAGTTTTGCCTCTCACCGAGTTTCACAATTTGTCCCAGAGCTTATTTTATTCCCTGATCAAGACTAAGACCTTCACAAAGGTAGATTCAGTTTTTTTAGTTTTCTGCTTCTACCAGAGTAGGCCCTTGGTCAGGGGCTGCAGGGACTATTGTCTACATCGATTCATCATCACGTCAAGGAGACTGTCTTTTCCTAGTGCCCTCTGTCATCTCGATTCATCAGCCCTATGGGATTCCCAGGGTCCAGGGTTTGCCTTACATGACTTGGCTATTATCTGTACCTCTGAAGGGCTTACGTTATCCTGTTGGAAAAACTCCCGGACTGACTCAGTCTGATGGTCTGGAGAATGCCTCCGTGAATGGTGGCTAGTGGGGAAATGTGATATGAACTGTAATTACATCCCTGTAGATCCCTCTTGAGAGAACTCCTCCTCAGAGGGTAAACTGACATCCATGTAGGAACATTCCTAGCCGTGAGAACGCGAGCGCTCGTAAACCAGCGATCTTGCAGACGAGTCATCTTGACTTACTGACCTATCAAACGGTAGACCGTGAGTATGAGAGGGATTAGGTGACACAGCATCAACTTGGTAATGAGTGCACATGCTCCTTTGAATTTATTTTGAGAGAAGTAATTGTGCGCAAGGGAAATTGTCCCGTCAAGGAACGGAGTACCTGTACGTGCTTTGGAGAGCATGCTTCTTTATAGAAGTGTGCATGTGTCACATAAAGGTGCACAATGGAGATGGTGAGCCAGTGAGCTTGCACGAACAGGTGAGTGGGATTAGCGAGAGCTACAGGGTGAGTGAGGACCTAATAGAGAGCAGCTCTGTATATGGTTGCACCAAATTTTGAAGAGCATATACTCCTGAGATTGGAGCTAGCATGATGTACTCGCACTGACTGGCAAGAGAATGTTTTTACTATCAATCTCTTTGCTAGTTATCCCCAATCACTAAGGTGGTGGTGCCCTGTCTGGTAAAATCGGTGAATGCAATGCTCGTAGAGGTTGAGCATGCAGCAATCACTGAAGAGTGCGACAATGGCTCAATAACATTTGAGCAAGTGGACAACTGTGCGAGAAGGGGAGAGAGCGATGAACGTGCCTGGCGGGGTGCACAGGATTGTAATGGTTACTGCGATGATAATGAGAGGGTCCCTAAGGGCTGGCGAACGCTGTTCAAAGTGTGAGAGCCAACGTGTGGAGCTTCGCAAGACAGTTATGCACTTTCAGAACAGACCTCTAGAAGTCTCACATTGTATTCCCCCTATTCCTTGGGGTTTAAAGATTTAAAGGCTGATCATGAATGGCAGAGGCAAGGGACAGTGACATTGCCCTAGAGACTGACCATATGATCAGCACCCAAGTCCCCTCTCCACCCAAGCTAGGACCAAGGAGGGCCAGGCAATGGCTCCTGATGACTCGGCAGATAGACTTACAGGCTCCCCCTAAACTCCCTATCCTTAGCTCATAAGGATGGTGAGGTTGCAGCCACCAAAGGAACTAACGAGTTCGAGCGGGACTTAAACCCCAGTCTGGCAATCACCAGGCAAGGTTGGTACCAATTAGGCCACTACAACCCTCAGCAAATTTGACATAGAAGCAGACATCGAACAGATTGGACTATTTGAGGAAAGGATGTAAGGATGCTTTCCCTTCGACCTCTTCGTTTTGGTATCTCCGTGGTCTGTGGTCCTCAGACTATAGACAAGAGGGTGGGTCTACATAGGGAATTTTTTCTGCCCGCGATCCCTGCTTATTACCCAGGGCTTGTAGCAATTCACGTGTCAAGGGAATGCCTACTAGGACTAAGACGGGCCAAAGTCTTTTTATTGCCCTTTCCTCTGTGGCTTACAGTACTGAGCGCGAGATACTGAATTGCTGCTTCACTTGCAGAAGCCGCTAACACTGTTTCTTTTGTGGTTTGCAAGAGGGCACTATCCCTATCGTCGTCATCCTTCTTCGTCAACCTGTTGGAGGGAGAGTGAGGAAGATCAGAGGTGGATTTCCTCGATTTTGAGGAGGACCCCAACTGTGAACAATATTGATTCCACTAATTTCTTCTCTTCCCACATTCCGCCCACTGCTCTGCCGGCCAATTTCTAACTCATTGAAGAGGGAAGACTGAGAACAATCTTCCCCTACTGCAAGAGCTGCATTAAAGATGGGAATCCACACGAATCCTGCTCCCAAAAGAGCCGAATTTCCGTCCAGCAACGAATATCCACTTGTGGTTTCTCAAGCTCCAAAAATATTTTCACCAGAAATCAAAAGAGGAAAAAAGTTAAAAGGGCAAAGAGCACCAAGGGTACATCTGCAAACCTCGACGTCTAATGTCAAAGTGAGGTCTGTGTGTGCTGGAGAGGGGGGGGGGGGGGGGGGGCTTCGAAAACTCACACCAGTAACCACTGACAGAAGTCGTTAAAATCACACCAGCTGAATTCCAGCCAAGCTAAAGTCACACTCCCACTAAAGGATGAGGATTTACATTCGTGTAAGAACAAACCTAATAATCATGAAAAAACAAAACCCGAAATTAATAATCTAAAAACAAAAATAAATTAAATTAAACAATATAATTAGGATCAACATGCTCAAAGGTTTCACCAATGGGTCAGCTGTGTATTCAATTCGATCGGATTCATTGACTACTAATAATTAATTTCTATACACATACACATCTGCATTCTCTACTGATATGGAATACCAATACTGTATATACCCACAATGAATGAAACAATCTACGCTTCCATTCAGAAGATTAATCTAGAAAACAAACCATCATCTAAACTACCACATAAAGTATATTGCATAAAATGCTTTGCAAAAAAAAAGATGCATTTATAAATATAACTAAAACCTTAAGTGCTCTTCCCTTTCTTCCCATAAGGCAACCAAGAATGGCAACGACGGTTGGACTAGACGTAATGAGTGGAAAAATCCTACATACTGATGCTTTTCTGTCTTTCCTACTCGCCTTTTCCTTCAGTTTTTCATACTCAACTTCCCCTCTGTCTTTCCTATTTGAGGTTCCCAGTCTTTCTGACTCGACTTTCCTACCATCTTTTGTATTCGACTTTCCTTCCGTCTTTCCTGTTCGACTCTCCCACTGTCTTTCCTTCTATCTTTCAAATCAAAATATATATATTCATTTGAATAAAAAGCGATAGTTTGAACATTTAATAACAAACTTGGGAGGAAGTCGCAACAAATACCATGCTTCTTCGGTCATTACAGAGTTAATTCATCAGAAAAGAAATAGGCAAAAATGAGGCCATTATCTCCAATCTGGGCACAACCTCTCCACTCGTGTCCCCTTCAATTTAGCAGATATACTGTAGAGGTAAGCAATGTTATTAGATGTTGTAGCTAAAACAAAAAGAATTTACAACTTAATAATCTAATACTATGACCACTTGAAGAGCGGAGGGACAAACTAGGGTGAATGTAGTTCGTTGGGACAGGGTAAGCTAAGAATAAGGTAGTCTAAGGGGCATCGCAGGGGCCAGTAGCACATCCCCAACAATGGGCAAGTAGGTAAGGATATGGATCCTCGATTAGGTTAGGTGGGGAACCTAAGGTTAGTTGGTGTTTTTATCTTTGTTTCCTTTGTAAAATGTAGTTTTTCAGTCTGTCCTAAAGAACTACAAAGGCTAAGAGGCCCTTACTGTACTACCCCAACAATTAAAGAAACAGAATGGAGGTCTACGCCCGTGTCTGCCCATCGTTTCCCGTACAAACTTAGACCTTAAACACGCACAATTCTTCAACAAAAGCCTGACGCACATTTGTAGTATTAACGTAACTGTCTTATTAAGCTAACATGCAAGTCCGTAATATGTTATTTTCATTAGTAAAATAAATTTTTGAATATACTTACCCGGTGATCATATAGCTGTCAGCTCTGCTGCCCGACAGAAAAACCTAAGGACGAAATACGCCAGCGATCGCTATACAGGTGGGGGTGTACATCAACAGCGCCATCTGTCGAGCAGGTACTCAAGTACTCCATGTCAACACAGAACCAATTTTCTCCTCGGCCCACTGGGTCTCTATTGGGGAGGAAGGGTGGGTCCTTTAATTTATGATCACCGGGTAAGTATATTCAAAAATTTATTTTACTAATGAAAATAACATTTTTCAATATTAAACTTACCCGGTGATCATATAGCTGATTCACACCCAGGGGGGTGGGTAGAGACCAGCATATATGTTAACATTAAGAGCTAAGTATTTCGTATTTCATTTTAGCAGTTATTCAAAATAACAAACATGAAATTAATAAGTACCTGGTAAGGAAGTCGACTTGAACAATTACTCTGCCTTTTTAAGTACGTCTTCCTTACTGAGCCTCGCGATCCTCATAGGATGCTGAGCGACTCCTAGGAGCTGAAGTATGAAGGGTTGCAACCCATACTAAAGGACCTCATCAAAACCTCTAATCTAGGCGCTTCTCAAGAAAGAATTTGACCACCCGCCAAATCAACCAGGATGCAAAAGGCTTCTTAGCCTTCCGGACAACCCAAAAAACAACAATAAAAAACATTTCAAGAGAAAGATTAAAAAGGTTATGAGATTAGGGGAATGTAGTGGTTGAGCCCTCACCCACTACTGCACTCGCTGCTACGAATGGTCCCAGGGTGTAGCAGTTCTCGTAAAGAGACTGGACATCTTTAAGGTAAAATGATGCAAACACTGACTTGCTTCTCCAATAGGTTGCATCCATTACACTCTGCAGAGATCTGTTTTGTTTGAAGGCCACTGAAGTTGCGACAGCTCTAACTTCATGTGTCCTTACCTTCAGCAAAGCATGGTCCTCCTCATTCAGATGGGAATGAGCTTCTCGAATCAAAAGTCTGATATAATAAGAAACTGCATTCTTCGACATAGGTAAAGAAGGTTTCTTAATGGCGCACCATAAAGCTTCTGACTGTCCACGTAATGGTTTAGTACGTCTCAAATAGTACTTAAGAGCTCTTACAGGGCATAGTACTCTTTCTTGTTCATTTCCAACCAAATTAGCAAGGCTTGGAATATCGAACGATTTGGGCCAAGGACGAGAAGGAAGTTCGTTTTTAGCTAAAAAACCAAGCTGTAAGGAACATGTAGCCGTTTCAGATGTAAATCCAATGTTCCTGCTGAAGGCGTGTATCTCACTGACTCTTTTAGCTGTTGCTAAGCAGACGAGGAAAAGAGTCTTCAAAGTGAGATCTTTAAAAGAGGCTGATTGAAGTGGTTCGAACCTTGCTGACATAAGGAACCTTAGTACCACGTCTAAGTTCCAACATGGTGTGGCCAACCGACGCTCCTTCGAGGTCTCAAAAGACTTAAGGAGGTCCTGTAGATCTTTGTTGTTGGAAAGATCTAAGCCTCTGTGAGGGAAGACTGCTGCCAACATGCTTCTGTAACCTTTGATCGTGGGAGCTGAAAGGGATCTTTCCTTCCTTAGGTATAAAAGGAAGTCAGCTATCTGAGTTACAGAGGTACTGGTTGAGGATACTGATTTCGACTTGCACCAGCTTCGGAAGACTTCCCACTTCGACTGGTAGACTTTGAGAGTGGATGTCCTCCTTGCTCTAGCAATCGCTCTGGCTGCCTCCTTCGAAAAGCCTCTAGCTCTCGAGAGTCTTTCGATAGTCTGAAGGCAGTCAGACGAAGAGCGTGGAGGCTTGGGTGTACCTTCTTTACATGCGGCTGACGCAGAAGGTCCACTCTTAGAGGAAGTGTTCTGGGAACGTCTACTAGCCATTGCAGTACCTCGGTGAACCATTCTCTCGCGGGCCAGAGGGGAGCAACCAACGTCAACCTTGTCCCTTCGTGAGAGGCGAACTTCTGCAGTACTCTGTTGACAATCTTGAACGGGGGGAACGCATAAAGGTCTAGATGGGACCAATCCAGAAGAAAGGCATCTATGTGAACTGCTGCTGGGTCCGGAATCGGTGAGCAATAAATTGGGAGCCTCTTGGTCATCGAGGTTGCGAACAGATCTATGGTAGGCTGACCCCACAAGGCCCATAGTCTGTTGCAAACATTCTTGTGAAGGGTCCACTCTGTTGGGATGATTTGACCCTTCCGGCTGAGGCGGTCTGCCATGACATTCATGTCGCCTTGAATGAACCTCGTTACTAGGGATATGTTTCGATCTCTTGACCAGGTGAGGAGGTCCCTTGCGATCTCGTACAACGTCCTCGAATGAGTCCCTCCTTGCTTGGAGATGTACGCCAAGGCTGTGGTGTTGTCGGAGTTCACCTCCACCACCTTGCCTAGAAGGAGGGACTTGAAGCTTCTCAAGGCCAGATGAACTGCCAGTAGCTCCTTGCAGTTGATGTGCAACGTTCTTTGATCCGCATTCCACGTGCCCGAGCATTCCCGACCGTCCAATGTCGCACCCCAGCCCGTGTCCGATGCGTCCGAGAAGAGAAGGTGGTCGGGGGTCTGAACAGCAAGTGGCAGACCCTCCCTGAGGAGAATGTTGCTCTTCCACCAAGTCACTGAAGACTTCATCTTCTCGGAAATAGGAACCGAGACCGCTTCTAGCGTCTTGTCCTTTCTCCAGTGAACAGCTAGGTGAAATTGAAGGGGTCGGAGGTGGAGTCTCCCTAACGCGATGAACTGGTCCAGTGATGAAAGCGTCCCTATCAGACTCATCCACTGTCTGACTGAACATCGGTCCTTCTTCAGCATGTTCCGGATGCATTCTTGGGCTTGACTGATTCTGGGGGCCGACGGAAAAGCCCGAAAAGCTTGACTCTGAATCTCCATTCCTAGGTATACTATAGTTTGGGATGGGACGAGTTGGGACTTTTCCATATTGACCAGGAGACCCAATTCCTTGGTCAGATCCAGAGTCCACTTTAGATTCTCCAGACAGCGACGACTTGAAGCAGCTCTTAAAAGCCAGTCGTCCAAATAGAGGGAGGCTCTGATGTCTGCTAAATGCAGGAATTTGGCAATATTCCTCATCAGTTTGGTAAAAACTAGAGGTGCCGTGCTTAGGCCAAAGCACAGGGCTTGGAACTGGTATACAACCTTCCCGAAAACGAACCTTAGAAAAGGTTGGGAATCTGGGTGGATGGGGACGTGAAAGTAAGCGTCCTTTAGGTCTAATGAGACCATCCAGTCTTCCTTCCTGACCGATGCTAGAACCGACTTTGTCGTCTCCATGGTGAACGTCTGCTTTGTGACAAAGACATTCAGAGCACTGACGTCTAGCACCGGTCTCCACCCTCCTGTCTTCTTCGCCACTAAGAAGAGACGGTTGTAGAAGCCCGGGGATTGATGGTCCCGGACTATGACTACCGCTCCCTTTTGTAGTAAGAGAGACACCTCTTGCTGTAAAGCTAGTCTCTTGTCCTCCTCTCTGTACCTGGGAGAGAGGTCGATGGGAGTTGTTGCTAGAGGGGGCTTGCGCAAGAATGGAATCCTGTACCCCTCTCTGAGTAACTTCACAGACTGTGCGTCTGCGCCCCTGTTCTCCCAGGCCTGCCAGTAGTTCTTGAGCCTGGCTCCCACTGCTGTCTGAAGAAGGTGGCAGTCAGACTCTGCCTCTAGAGGACTTGGAACCCTTCTTCTTGCTCCCACATTGACTTTCGGCACGAGCACCTCCTCTGCTGGAGGCTCTGCCACGAAAGGGCGGAATGAACCTTGACGCTGGAGTGTCCATCCTGGGTCTAGGCACGGAGGGCAAAGGGGTGGCTTTGCGTGCGGATGACGCCACCAGGTCATGAGTGTCTTTCTGGATCAAGGAGGCGGCAATCTCCTTGATCAACTCTTCAGGGAAGAGACACTTCGAGAGCGGAGCAAACATAAGTTCCGACTTTTGACATGGGGTGACTCCAGCTGACAAGAAGGAGCAAAGGTGATCCCGCTTCTTGAGGACCCCGGACACGAAAGAAGCCGCAAGCTCACTAGAACCATCCCGTATGGCTTTGTCCATGCAGGACATAATGAGCATGGAAGTTTCCTTATCAGAAGGGGAGGTCTTCCTGCTCAACGCTCCCAAACACCAGTCCAAGAAGTTAAAGACTTCGAATGCACGGAAAACTCCTTTCATAAGATGGTCCATATCCGAAGGAGTCCAGCAAATCTTGGAGCGTCTCATAGCCAGCCTGCGGGGAGAGTCTACCAGACTTGAGAAGTCGCCCTGGGCAGAGGCAGGAACTCCCAAGCCGAGAACTTCTCCCGTGGCATACCAGACGCTAGATCTGGAAGCAAGCTTGGCCGGGGGAAACATGAAGGTTGTCTTCCCAAGTTGCTTTTTGGACTGCAACCACTCTCCCAGTACCCTTAAAGCTCTCTTGGACGAGCGAGCGAGTACGAGCTTCGTAAAGGCAGGTGCTGCTGACTGCATGCCTAAAGCGAACTCAGACGGAGGCGAGCGTGGTGCTGCAGACACAAACTGATCCGGATATAAATCCTTGAACAGCGCAAGCACTTTCCTAAAGTCTAAGGAGGGAGGCGTGGTCTGGGGTTAGTCGATGTCCGAGTGTTGGTCGTCAAGATGTGCAGCTTCGTCATCATCAGAGAGTCCATCGTCTGAATGTTGAGGAGGAAGCGGCAAAGGAGTAGGTAAAAGCTGGACGGCTGAGTCCGGCAGCACGGGTGCATGCGTGACTGCACTGGACCCAACGTCATGCAACTGTTGGTCAGTCTGAGAACTGGCAACAACCATAGCTGAGTGGGGGCGCAAAGCGTCTACTCCTGACTGTGGTCGGATAGCGGAGACCACCGTGGGTTGCGGAGGCTGACGCACCGCGTCAAAACACGGCAACTTAACTCCACCCTCCTGTTGTTGTGGTAGCACACGAACGTCAACAGAGGGTTCCGTGCGTCGGTGAACGTCAACATGCGTCTGGCAGGGTCGACTGCGCATGGGTGGAGGAGCTCTCACAGCTGGAGTGTGGGAGCAGGCAGCCTCAGCGTCTGCTGGGCGCACAACCGTGGTTGGTTGTAGGCTAACGGGTGCAGCGTCAACCTTCTCCGCACGATACTCCTGCAAAAAGGAAGCTAACTGAGTCTGCATAGACTGCAGCAAAGACCACTTAGGGTCTACAACAGACGGAGTTACTGCCTGTTGCGGTACCACTTTGCCTCTCTTAGGAGGTGTGCAGTCGTCGGAGGACTGCAGCGAGTCCGAACTGACCCAGTGGCTACACCTGGGCCGTTGGACTTGCTCGGAAGGGACCTTGCGTTTAAGAGGCCGTGAGACCTTGGTCCATCGTTTCTGGCGTGAAACCTCTTCCGCAGACGAGGAATGAACGGGCTCACTCGTCTTCTTGTGGGTGGGACGATCTAGGCAAGATACGTCCGAAACCACGGAGGGAACGTCTGTCCGCTGATTAAAGCCTGTCGAACCCTTTGGTCGTACGACATTGCTTCTCCCCTGGGCTTGGGAGCTTGCAAGAGGTCCCGGACTGGGAGGACGACAGGCACGAACAGACGCACCCTCATGCGTAACACTGACACTTTTCACTGCACAAACACTCACTTCACTTCCCACTGCACTCTTACCTTTCAACTCCCTGACGTCAGCCATGAGTTGATTGCGGTCATTCGCCAATGACTCGACTCTCTCACCCAGAGCCTGGATGGCACGCATCATATCTGCCATCGAAGGTTGATGAGAGCTAGCAGGGGGGTCGGGTGCAACCACTACAGGGGAAGGAATAGGTTGTGGGGCATGGGGAGAGGAAAAATCAACTGAGCGAGACGAACTCCTCCTGATTCTATCCTTCTCTAGCCTACGTGCATATTTCAGGAATTCTTGAAAATCGAATTCCGAAAGCCCAACGCATTCCTCACATCGATCTTCCAATTGACAGGCTTTACCCCTACAATTGGAACAAATGGTGTGCGGATCGATAGAGGCCTTCGGAAGACGCCTTGAACAGTCCCTAGCGCTACACTTCCTGTACTTGGGGACTTGAGAAGGGTCAGACATCTTGAATTAGTCAAAGGGGGGAATTCAAAATCTATCCAAGTCGTCAACAAATAATCCAAAATCCAATAAAAGAATGCAAGGAAGTATTGAAGATAACTTCTGCACAGCGATAGCTAATAACAAATGAATACTTCACCAAATAACGTGAAAATCAATCCAGAAAACAACAGCGTATTTAGTAGGTCTTGCCGGTGGCACGACAGAGAGAAAATTGGTTCTGTGTTGACATGGAGTACTTGAGTACCTGCTCGACAGATGGCGCTGTTGATGTACACCCCCACCTGTATAGCGATCGCTGGCGTATTTCGTCCTTAGGTTTTTCTGTCGGGCAGCAGAGCTGACAGCTATATGATCACCGGGTAAGTTTAATATTGAAAATTTCCTTTTAGACCGGATATATCGCGATCTTAAAAATGTGTGCCATTCACCAATTTGAAAGAATATAAAAAAAAACTTTATAGAAGTTTTATCCAGCTTTCAGATGCATCTTTAAATTTCTAGCGCTCTTCCTTCCTTAGTTACGCTATGAAACGTCAACACTAGGTCGATACTTGATGACACTGCCCCCTGGCAGAAAGTCTAAGACCCTAATAGCAATTTTATCACCAGAGGATCAACAGATTAACCCTTTTACCCCCAGGCTATTTGGAACTTTCCAACCCTTAACCCCCAGGGGTTATTTATTTTCTAGCAAATTTTGCAGTATATTTTTTTAAATTGCTCTAACAGCCTTAATTTTCATCATAGAGAGGTCAGGTTGGTCTCATTCTCTTGGAAAATGCCTGAAGTTTCTCAAAAAATTATAAAAAATATGCAAAAAAAAATGTAAATAGCAGTTTTTTTGCCAGGACGTACCAGTACGTCCATTGGGGTAAAGGGATGAGTTTTGTGAAACGTACCAGTGCGTCCTTTGGGGGTAAAAGGGTTAATACAGCATGCCTCATCATATACATGAGTTCTGAGAAAAACATTATAGAGATATTCATAAACCTATATTAGCTCACATGATTCTAAATTTTCTATGGTCATGGTCCATCGTATAGCGGTTTTCAATTCTCTCGTCATTTATGACATCACACGTAAAATTGTAACTTGTGTTGAGCAGGTTCTTGGATTGAAAAAGCAGCCTTGTAAGGATATAAATAAAAGAATAGGCGAGATGAAAAATCAAAATACGAGGGTAGACCTATTTGTCTGTTTAACAATAGAAACAGAGTTTAATTATTAATTTTGATAACCAACAGAGCCTTGCTTAGCCTATTCTAAAAGCTACTACAGTATCAATCATAGTTACATTTTGAGTCTTACTTATATTAGGGTCATTTTGTGAAATACAACCACACTTTAACCAATTGCCTATCACCCAACATTGTTAAACAAAAAAATTTATGAGTTTTTAAAGTAAAACACAAAAAAAGCAATGTTACGAGGAGTCTAGTACCTTTGGAGCAGAGCTGCACCATTTGCAAAACCCCAATGGCTCAAGTACGAGGTAACATGGAGCTTACTGGATCTTTGGAATAACTTTTACCGAGCGGCAATCAGATATATTGAGGCGTTTAATGATTAGATTAGGTAACGTTTGTAAATTTCCCATGATGAGCAAGGATACGTCCTCAGTTGGGTTTCCGGACAAGAGTTTTCCATAGTCACTAATGACGGTGCACGAGTGAAGAATTACCGAAGCGTTTAAAGTAATAAGGAAAGACTTACCGACGGTACGAAGTACCGACCTAAGCTTAAATCAAGTAATTTATATTATATGCCTTACTAAATATTCACATATTGGGTTTCTGGAGAAACGTTTTCCATAGACACTCATGACGGTGCACGAGTGAAGATTTACCGAAGCGTTTAAAGTAATTGACTTACCAATGCTGCGACAACCTTAGCCTAAATCAGGTTATTTCTCTTATATGCCTTAATAAATATTCACACATAACGTGATTATAACCGCAGTCAAGAGACGACATGCGTGCAACCCTAAAGTACAACAGAGCAGTAGCACTTAGACTCTACCAATCAATAGCCCGGACTACACCAAAAACACACAACCTATTCACGGCAATATTGCCGTGAAAACCATAGACCTAATCTTAAATGACGCATTGGGAACTAGCCTTGGAACACAAGCAATAAAAAACGAAATGTATTAAATCCTTCACGGCAAAATAACGGAGTTTTTTTTAATAACTTACAAGAAAGTTTCCGTCAAATCTGTTGTGTCATAGAAGAACAATCCTTTGTTGTTGTTGTTAAGGGAGCGTTTGGTTCAAATTTTAAGCCAGGAGGGAACTATGTGTTTTTTAGTTTCTGTCTTCGTGTGACTTAGTAATATATTTTTTCCTTTGATTATCTAATCAAAATAAAGATATAATTAATTTACAAACATATTTTTTAGGTTTTTCATCTTTTAAAAGTATATTTTTAAGTCCAGAAGGGAACTATATGTGTTTTTTTTAGTTCCTGTCTTCGTATGACTTAATGATATATTTTTATTTAATTATATTATGAAAATAAAGATGTAATTAATATATAAACATTTTTTTATGGATTTTATCTCTTTAAAAAATATCTTTTTAAGTTCAGAAAGGAGCTTCGTGTCGTCTTCTTAGACGTAACTTCACATATATGCATGTTTATTTAGATTATTTTCTCAAAATAAAAGATTAAATTAATCTATTAACATAATTTCATATTTTTTAATCTTTTTAAAAGATTCTGGAATTATCTAAAATATTCTATAGTTAATCTGTGTTCTTTAGGGAGCGTTAAGTTTAAGAGCTTCTTCTTGTCCTTGGAGGCGTTTTTTTTATGACGTCATAATATTACGTCATGTTTTCTTAACAATGTGAAGGACAATTTTAATATACGGATATATTTTATATTTTTTCATCTTTTTAAAAGATATAATATAATATAATTGCTTTATAAGTTCTATTTGCTTATTCCAGATTACGTTAGAATTATCATAACTACCACTTGCAAAAATATACTTTTATTTCCTTATAACATAATTCGGTTTTTGTCATAATGTTTTTTCTCTCAATTCGAATAAAAAAATCATTATATACATTATTGAATTCATATTTAACATCTTACATTTTGTAACATTTTCGATGTTATAAACATCATATTCACGTGACACAAATATAAAAAAAAAGTTAAAAATAGGTGAAGTGTAATGCTGAGTGTCTCTCTCTCTCTCTCTCTCTCTCTCTCTCTCTCTCTCTCTCTCTCTCTCTCTCTCTCTCTCTCTCTCTCTCTCTCTCTCTCTCTCTCTCTCTCTTACTCTTTTTATGTTTAATTCAGTTCAACTTCCTCTGAAATGAACGCAGAATAGCAATAGGCCTACAATCTGAAATCAAAATTAAATAACCTTTTTTTAATATAACGGTTTTATATGAATTAATTCTCTTAACATAATTCTATGGAAGGAATAGTAGAAAACTTGTTTATTAATTACGAAAACCCATGTTCGACTCCTGGGTGATGGTTAAGCTATTAAAGTAAAAAAAAAAGAAAAAAAAATATTCCATTCACCTTCTCCAAGTAACATCACGTTCACAGCCCAGA